>NC_057798.1:669097321-669224795 GCF_018294505.1 Triticum aestivum | reverse complement strand
AAGGGCTTTAAAAGAATGCCACAGTCGGGCGTCTGAGCGACACCACATAAAGGGCTTTAAAAGAAATGCCACAGTCGGGCGTCTGAGCGACACCACTTAAAGGGCTTTAAAAGAAATGCCACAGTCAGGCGTCTGAGCGACACCACATAAAGGGCTTTAAAAGAAATAAACATAGTGAATATCCCGGAGGTAGAACCGTCCCAGGGATACTCAATAATACAAATAATGCAACAGGTTAGTCCATCACAAAGTAATCATGGTCCTCACAAGTAACCAGTCGATATCCAAGTTTGGTTTAACAATATCTCCTCTGAAGACCGACACTAAGACCAACACTTGACCCATCCCAGACTGTAATCCTTAACCATGGACACGGCTATTCGAATAGGTTTATTCTCTGCAGAGGGTGTACTCTTTACCCACGAGTAACGGATTCCTTTAGTCCATCGGGACTAATTCCGTCTACGGCCTTTTAGTTGAAAACACGCCTAACTTGCACAAACCAGCTTAACTCATCGGTGTCTGGAATCACCCACGACACTTGTTAAGTAAAACTCTAAGTGGGGAGGCTACAACCTCGCGTAGCATGGGATCAAATTTATATCGCGCGCTCTAAGGGGTGGCCTCCCTTCTCGGTCTCAACCGGAAACACCCATGCCCCCGGACCAGGTGGCATGCCTACCGGCTACAATCGATATCTTCCACCATGGCCTCTCTGTACGGTGTGTGCTTGAAAGGGGTTGACGACTTACTGAACCATACTCTACCTGCGGCAGGGACAAGTGGTAGTACATGGCAAGTATGGGGGTTACTGGAAACAAGACTCGGTTTACGGTCGACTCAGGAGGTTTATAAGTTCCCTGCATGACATGTAAACAAATATATTTCAATCAACAAAATTCACCACTCAATATAGCTTACCATGCCATACCGGACATAACCGTCCCGACGGGGACCGGTGACAAGCTCACGCCTACCCAAGGCCGAGGCTTTCCCGAATTCCTTTCCGGCATGCATGCAAGGCACATGAGGATGATTACCATCACAATAATATTCATTTCCAACAGCAAGGAAATCACCAACATGCTTCCATGCAAATGATCATGTCACATGAAATAACATGTCCTCCGAAGAATGGTGGTGTAATAGACGTGTCAAATAACACACCAAAAACATTATGCCGGGGTTCAGAATGCTTGCCTTTAAGTTGTGGAGGGGTGAGGTGCTCTCCAAAACTTTGAAAGTCTCTTCTCTCTCTCCAAAATCCTATTTTAAAATATATTTGAATTAACACTCATTTCAAGAACAGTAAAAAAAGTTGCTTGAATTTTTTTTAAATAAATCTTAAAATAAACTAGACCAAATTTGAGGAAGGTAGGAAAAAGAATCAATTCATTTGGACTTATATTTGAAAAGTTATAGCCAGTCAAAGATTTGGTCAAATCTGTTTTTAAAAATAAAACAGAAAAGAAAACGTTTCAAACGAGATTACGCTTTCGGTGCAGAGGAGGCCTACTTGGGGCTTTACGCCTCCACTTAACCACGTGGACAGACACGGGGTCGCTGACAGTGGGTCCAGAGGGCCCACTGGTCAGGTTTGACCAGTCTATCCCTCCCTCCTCTTCCTCTGCCCGAACGGAGGCGAGGCAACGGCAATCGCCGCCGGCGAACGGTGGCTCCCCGCGGGTTCCAGAGGGTCTAGATGGATCCGCGAGACTGCGGCGGTCCTTCCGGTGGTCGCTGGGTAGACGGGGTTGGAAAGAGTCATCGACGGTGAGCTTCGCGGCGGAGGGGAGCTTCGGGAGCAGAGTGGTTTTGGGGCTACGGTGGTTCTCGATCAAAATCGAGTAGTGGGAATGGTTCACGGGAGGATGAGGGGGCTCTTGGTGGAGAGGACGGAGAGTGGGAGGCCCTGGTGGTGCCGAATTGGCCGGGGCAGTGGCGGCGGCTGCAGTTGCCGGAGGTGGGGAAGAAGACCTCCCCGGGTCGATTGGCTGCCATAGGAGAACTAGGGGAGCATTCTAAGGTTGCCTGTGTGCTTGAATGGGTTCGGGGCCTCCTTTTATAGCTCGTCGAGGTCGGTTCCGCGGTGGCCGGATAAGCTCTCCGGCGAGCCGCCTCTCTGTAGCTTGCAGGGCAACATGGCGTGGCTGGGGATGACGGCAGGAGCTAGCGGACGAGTGGGCACTGCTCCATGGGCGAGCTGGCGTGCTGAGGTGGTTTTGGCGGCACCGACATGGGCAGGGGCTGTCGGGCGGCTGTGGCGGCTAGGTCTTGGCCTGCTGGCGCGGCGAGGGGTGGCTTGGCGCGTAGCTGAGAGAAGGGGAGCGCGTGGCGTGATGATGCCGTGTGGGCCCAAGCCAGGGGGCCAGCGTGTCGGCTCAGGCGCGCGGCTGCAATTTGTGCGCTCTGGGCGCGCCCAGTGCACGCACGGGATGTGTTCGACGAAATGCTAGGGCATGTTAGGGGGCTCCAAACCACAAGAAAGTTAGCAGGGTGGGGATATAGTCTAAAGCAAAACCATTGGACATGCTAGTTTGGCCAGGGGATCAAGTTCACAGAGTAAACAAAAACTCATGCCAAAATAGATCATGCCCATAAGGTGTTTGACAAAATGCCAAGGGCACTTTGGCATTTCTTGGAGTGGCCAAAAACTCCAGATCAGTGTCTCTGTGGATGAAAGAGAGAGTGGTGATGTTAGTTTGCCAAATGAAGAAACTTGTTAGTGCAAGTTTTGCAGAACTTCAATTCTGGACAGGAAATAAATGACATTATTTCATGAACCAAAATTAATCCAATGGGTGCATGCTCCTGGATTTAGGGGTTTGGTAGGGCTGTCTACAAGTAGGAGAAAACACAAGATCTTTGGAGCAAAATTAAATAGGGTTGCAGTAGAAATCACAAGGCTGGACCAGAATGAAAAGGAGGATGATTCACTCAATTTTTTCAAAGAACATAAATAGGCTTTTGCACAAAGTGGAATAATATGCTCCTACTGACCTCCCCTAATTTTGGTAGAAGTTTTAAAGAAATATTTAAATAGGTTGTAGTGTAAAATGCACTCTGGACCAGGGAAGGAAAAATTGATGCAGAGCTCAAATTATTACATGAGTAAAAGATATTTTTGTAAAAAAGTGATTTAAAAACATCACATGACATATCCAAAATTTGGTTGGAATTTTAAGTGAATTTATCAAATGGTTGTAGTTCAAATAAGGCCATATAACCTTGAAAAACCATTTTTCAAGAAAATAAAGATTAAGCAAATTAATTATGTAATTAGTTATACTGATAAAAGGGAAGTTTTTTCTTGAGAGGTTTAACAAGTCCAATGACATATTTGGAAAATTTTCTCTTTGGGAAAAACTCATCATAACAGGGAAGGAAATGATTTAAAAATCAAAATGGAGCTCAGAAATTCAAAGTTTTAATTCCTGGCAAATTTTTTTAATTCATTAAAACAAGGCCAAATTTTTGGGGTGTCACAATACTATCCCCCTTAAGAAAAATCTCGTCCTCGAGATTTGTTAAAAACTATTTTAAGAAAATATTACGCAGTAAAGATGCGGCTATAGTGAGAGGGCAATAAGTGGTGAAAAACCACAGTGTGAATACTGGTACTGCGTGAGAAAACTCTACGGCTCGGGACAAAAACGTGAGATTTCTATGCTGGATATAAATTTAGAATAACTTCTAAATTTAAATGTACGCTGGTCGTACCCGAGAGCACGGTGCTCTCTCTGGCTGACAGGTGGACCCGGGGTCCACTGTCAGTCTCTTTTTCTCCATCTGGCTCTTCCTTGTTCCTCTCTCCCGCGCGCTTTCTCCACTGGCGATGCCTAGTGTGTAGGGCATGTAGGCCGTACCGTGGTAGTGCGCGGCGTGCTAGCTGCCGGTGCAGCGTGCACTCACCTCGCGGGCCAGCGTGCTGTCGGCACTGCTTGCGGATTCGACTCCGAACACCGGCGATCGGCGACGAGCGGCGTGGGTGGACTTCGCCCATCGTACACCGAGCTCGAGCTATAAAACGGCCGGGGTGCCTCTCTCTTCTTCCTCACACCTGGCCTCACTTCTCTTTCTCCTCCCTCCATTTCTGCTTACAAAAGCTCAGGTTAGGCTCTAATGGCGGAGGCGATGCCGGACTGGTTTGCGGTCTTGATATGCGGAGGGCTGGCGACGCTGTTGGGGCTCTCTGTGCTCCTGTGCGCGATGATCCTCGACGATCATCGTGACGCTACTGCTCGGGTGTTGGCTCTCCGCGGTGATGGTGATCACGAGGAGTAGATGGGGTGTGCCGGGTGCTAACTGTTGTTAGGGGGGGTGATTAGCTGGGTGTAACACCGTTGCAAAGTTTTGCAAACAGTGTATGTGTTCGAATGGTAATGGTTGTGAGTCTGCTGCCTGGTGCTGTGTGAAGTTAAGTAATCCACGACGTGAGAAAGGGTAGATGTAGCAACTCAGGGAAAAGAAATCTCACTCCAGAATTTTGCGAGAAAAAACAAACAATTGATTTAAAGGAGTATAAACCATAACAAAAACTACTTACATTAGTAGAAGCCAAAATTTGACTCGTCGTACAAACTCAGGATATCACGCATAGGTCACACACATAAATAAATGTTGCAAATAACGAACACTGCAGTGACGTCTAAAATGGAAACGGTAACTGGACGGGGTCCTGATAAAATGTCTCTGGTAAAGGGATACACTCCTCTTCTATCGGAGGAAGTGGATTGACCAGTCGATGTATGCGTTTCTCCGGGTCAGACCTCAGTGGTCTACCGATGGCAATCTGAGGATTTAAATCTGCGAGGCTCTGGAGATAATCCATCACTCGCTGGTTCAAATTCTCTTGAGCGATGATGTACTGGATAAGGTTGGCCAGAACGGGGTCTCTCTCAATACGCCCACCGGGAAAAGACATAACTTCTCCGGGTGCTGCACGGCTCGGAAAGTAATAATATCCTCGTTCGCGGGCATAGGGTACTGCGGATCGAAGTCGAGCAATCGCTTCTTTCGCAGCAGCTTCTATGGCCAAGTGTGGGGTTGGCATAGATTTCCCCATGAAGGAAACTTCCGTTGGATCTTGATTGGGGTCTACAGGAGGAATGTGTACTGCTGCCCAATATTCCGAGGTGGAAGGGGTGATCCTTGTTTTGAACAGCTCGTACTGGGGTGGCTGGGTAGAACCCATGGTGCTGCGGGTAAAATCCCACAATATTTTGACAAAGCTACCTGGGGTTGCATCTGGGGTTCTCAGATGAATGCTGGGGCTCGGCATGACAGGAAAAAGTTGTGAGTGTGGTGCACAAGGTGAGGGTTGTTGGGTAAGATCACAAGGTGGCCTTTATATAGCAATGGAGCCGGATCGTTTTACCGTGGTGAAAGGTAATAAATCTGCCAGCTTAGCTCCAAAGGTCAGGTCAGTGTCAGAGATACACATATCTCATAAAGAGACGTGTTACTGTGGTCGTCGTCGGGTTGGTTTTGGTAGTTGTGCCCGGAAAAGTATGCAACTATGCGCTGACCAAATATGCAAGGCTACTATTAAAACAGAGGCACAACGACAGGCTGCGTTAACATACACGGTCGCACAATTATAAAGCGAGGATACACTAAGACTCGGTACTACTCATACGGCTTAGTCTACCTCATTTATGTCTAAACGGGCATGCATGGTGGATGTCGAGGCTTCTCCACGTGTCTCACTGCCGGGATTAGTCGGAGATGGCGGAAGAACTGCAGGGTCGGGGTAGTGATGATGACCATCATGGGGATTGTTAGCCACAACCCCGTTGGAGTGTGCTCCCAAAAGGCGACGAAGCACTTCTGGGGTCATCAAAGCATCTCGGCTGATGGCTGGAGCTGATCTCGGGATCTCGATCGGTTGTCCAAACAGCACGACTGGGTTGTTGGCGCTGGGCTCGTTTTCTCCTCTCGCCGGGGCTCGACGAACCAGCTCTCCACGAGCTGCAATTAAATCAATAGTGATCTGGTCGAACATTGCCTCTAGTGCACTTACATAGCGCACTAGGTGCAACAATGCGGGGTCTGTCTCATGATCTTCGTTGGCAACTTGGGGTGGTCTACCATATCCTTCGCGTCTGGGGTAATAGTAGAACGAGCGACAGTTAACTCTGGGCGACAAGTGCCTGAGATGAACTATAGCCTCTCGAGCGGCTAGTTGGATGGCTTGTGGCTCAAAGGAAGTTGTCCTTCCGGTGAACCTGTAGGGGCGCTCAGGTGCTAGACCCCTACCGTAGATGTGTACAGTGGCCCAGAATTGACGGTCTTCACCGCTCATGGGTCCTTGGTACACAACATATTCTGGTGGCTCCTCTAACGCATAGGCACGACGGGTGAGGTTTGCGAGGATGGTTACAAAACCTCCAAGGTTGGTTGTTGTGGTCTCGTTGTGCACTATGGGTCCAGGCATTGTGGCTCGGTTTGGGGTAGCGGCTGTGCTGTGCTGGGTTGAGACTAGCGTGCCCTTTTTATAGGAAAAAGGGGACAGAGTCTTCCTTCGCACGCTTGCGAGAAAGGACTATTTAGGGGCCGGCCACTGGCGCATGAGCGACAGGTTAGGTTGATAGGTTGGGCACCGACTGCCAAAAGGTGTTGGGTCACTGTGTGGCTATCTTGCACGAGCAGCTTGGCTGGGGTTTGGTTATGGTTTGGTGGGTTGGTTTGCCTAAGTTTATTGACCTGGCTAAGATAGGATTAGCCAATGGTCAGCCTGGCTCTGATACCAAGTCTTTCACGACCGGTTTTCCGGGCAATGAATTTCTAGAAAAGACCGTCGTGCTCATCAGCCCCAGGATTACTGTTAGCTGATGAGGCTCCAACTTGATACAGAAATTCCAAGCAAATACAAAATATGTAGTACAAGACCGTTCTGGCCGGTGAGTACAACAAATGGTTTCTAGTGGTTGATGGCGGAAGCGGTTTGTGGATCATCAGTGTCTATGGGACTCCATTTCCCACAGGAACAGCTGACCAGGTTAACTCCTATCTTCGTGAGGCTGCTATCTTCATTGTGAGGGTTCCGGGGCTGGCATCGCGTCGCTCCTCTCCGTGCAAGAAAATCTGGCCAAGACAATAGCCAGGGACAAGCCAGTGAGTACTTTGAATGTACTCGCAAATATTATGAACACAGGTATAATATAACAATGATGTGCTAAAAATATTTTATGCTCATGACGTCAGTCACAAAAGATAAATGAAACTCTGATGCGTGCAAGCAAGTTATTTATAAAAATGCAATAACATGGTAGTAGTAAAATTTATGAAATAAATAACAAGCAATGCCACAGTCGGGCGTCTGAGCGACGCCACATAAAGGGCTTTAAAAGAAATGCCATAGTCGGGCGTCTGAGCGACACCACATAAAGGGATTTAAAAGAAATGCCACAGTCGGGCGTCTGAGCGACACCACATAAAGGGCTTTAAAAGAATGCCACAGTCGGGCGTCTGAGCGACACCACATAAAGGGCATTAAAAGGAATGCCACAGTCGGGCGTCTGAGCGACACCACTTAAAGGGCTTTAAAAGAAATGCCACAGTCGGGCGTCTGAGCGACACCACATAAAGGGCTTTAAAAGAAATAAACATAGTGAATATCCCGGAGGTAGAACCGTCCCAGGGATACTCAATAATACAAATAATGCAACAGGTTAGTCCATCACAAAATAATCATGGTCCTCACAAGTAACCAGTCGATATCCAAGTTTGGTTTAACAATATCTCCTCTGAAGACCGACACTAAGACCAACACTTGACCCATCCCAGACTGTAATCCTTAACCATGGACATGGCTATTCGAATAGGTTTATTCTCTGCAGAGGGTGTACTCTTTACCCACGAGTAACGGATTCCTTTAGTCCATCGGGACTAATTCCGTCTACGGCCTTTTAGTTGAAAACACGCCTAACTTGCACACACCAGCTTAACTCATCGGTGTCTGGAATCACCCACGACACTTGTTAAGTAAAACTCTAAGTGGGGAGGCTACAACCTCGCGTAGCATGGGATCAAATTTATATCGCGCGCTCTAAGGGGTGGCCTCCTCTCTCGGTCTCAACCGGAAACATCCATGCCCCCGGACCAGGTGTCATGCCTACCGGCTACAACCGATATCTTCCACCATGGCCTCTCTATACGGTGTGTGCTTGAAAGGGGTTGACGACTTACTGAACCATACTCTACCTGCGGCAGGGACAAGTGGTAGTATATGGCAAGTATGGGGGTTACTGGAAACAAGACTCGGTCTACGGTCGACTCAAGAGGTTTATAAGTTCCCTGCATGACATGTAAACAAATATATTTCAATCAACAAAATTCACCACTTAATATACCTTACCATGCCATACCGGACATAACCGTCCCGACGGGGACCGGTGACAAGCTCACGCCTACCCAAGGCCGAGGCTTTCCCGGATTCCTTTCCAGCATGCATGCAAGGCACATGAGGATGATTACCATCACAATAATATTCATTTCCAACAGCAAGGAAATCACCGACATGCTTCCATGCAAATGATCATGTCACATGAAATAACATGTCCTCCGAAGAAAGGTGGTGTTATAGACGTGTCAAATAACACACCAAAAACATTATGCCGGGGTTCAGAATGCTTGCCTTTAAGTTGTGGAGGGGTGAGGTGCTCTCCAAAACTTTGAAAGTCTCTTCTCTCTCTCCAAAATCCTATTTTAAAATATATTTGAATTAATACTCATGTCAAGAACAGTAAAAAAAAGTTGCTTGAATTTTTTTTAAATAAATCTTAAAATAAACTAGACCAAATTTGAGGAAGGTAGGAAAAAGAATCAATTCATTTGGACTTATATTTGAAAAGTTATAGCCAGTCAAAGATTTGGTCAAATCTGTTTTTAAAAATAAAACAGAAAAGAAAACGTTTCAAACGAGATTACGCTTTCGGTGCAGAGGAGGCGTACTTGAGGCTTTACGCCTCCACTTAACCACGTGGACAGACACGGGGTCGCTAACAGTGGGTCCAGAGGGCCCACTGGTCAGGTTTGACCAGTCTACCCCTCCCTCCTCTTCCTCTGCCCGAACGGAGGCGAGGCAACGGCGATCGCCGCCGGCGAACGGTGGCTCCCCGCGGGTTCCAGAGGGTCTGGATGGATCCGCGAGACTGCGGCGGTCCTTCCGGTGGTCGCTGGGTAGACGGGGTTGGAAAGAGTCATCGGCGGTGAGCTTCGCGGCGGAGGGGAGCTTCGGGAGCAGAGTGGTTTTGGGGGTACGGTGGTTCTCGATCAAAATCGAGTAGTGGGAATGGTTCACGGGAGGATGAGGGGGCTCTTGGTGGAGAGGACGAAGAGTGGGAGGCCCTGGTGGTGCCGAATTGGCCGGGGCAGTGGCGGCGGCTGCAGTTGCCGGAGGTGGGGAAGAAGACCTCCCCGGGTCGATTGGCTGCCATAGGAGAACTAGGGGAGCATTCTAAGGTTGCCTGTGTGCTTGAATGGGTTCGGGGCCTCCTTTTATAGCTCGTTGAGGTCGGTTCCGCGGTGGCCGGATAAGCTCTCCGGCGAGCCGCCTCTCTGTAGCTTGCAGGGCAACGTGGCGTGGCTGGGGATGACGGCAGGAGCTAGCGGACGAGTGGGCACTGCTCCATGGGCGAGCTGGCGAGCTGAGGTGGTTTTGGCGGCGCCGACATGGGCAGGGGCTGTCGGGCGGCTGTGGCGGCTAGGTCTTGGCCTGCTGGCGCGGCGAGGGGTGGCTTGGCGCGTAGCTGAGAGAAGGGGATCGCGTGGCGTGATGCTGCCGTGTGGGCCCAAGCCAGGGGGCCAGCGTGTCGGCTCGGGCGCGCGGCTGCAATTTGCGCGCTCTGGGCGCGCCCAGTGCACGCACGGGACGTGTTCGACGAAATGCTAGGGTATGTTAGGGGGCTCTAAACCACAAGAAAGTTAGCAGGGTGGGGATATAGTCTAAAGCAAAACCATTGGACATGCTGGTTTGGCCAGGGGATCAAGTTCACAGAGTAAACAAAAACTCATACCAAAATAGATCACGCCCATAAGGTGTTTGACAAAATGCCAAGGGTACTTAGGCATTTCTTGGAGTGGCCAAAAACTCTAGATCAGTGTCTCTGTGGATGAAAGAGAGAGTGGTGATGTTAGTTTGCCAAATGAAGAAACTTGTTAGTGCAAGTTTTGCAGAACTTCAATTCTGGACAGGAAATAAATGACATTATTTCATGAACCAAAATTAATCCAATGGGTGCATGCTCCTGGATTTAGGGGTTTGGTAGGGCTGTCTACAAGTAGGAGAAAACACAAGATCTTTGGAGCAAAATTAAATAGGGTTGCAGTAGAAATCACAAGGCTGGACCAGAATGAAAAGGAGGATGATTCACTCAATTTTTTCAAAGAACATAAATAGGCTTTTGCACAAAGTGGTATAATATGCTCCTACTGACCTCCCCTAATTTTGGTAGAAGTTTTAAAGAAATATTTAAATAGGTTGTAGTGTAAAATGCACTCTGGACCAGGGAAGGAAAAATTGATGCAGAGCTCAAATTATTACATGAGTAAAAGATATTTTTGTAAAAAAGTGATTTAAAAACATCACATGACATCTCCAAAATTTGGTTGGAATTTTAAGTGAATTTATCAAATGGTTGTAGTTCAAATAAGGCCATATAACCTTGAAAAACCATTTTTCAAGAAAATAAAGATTAAGCAAATTAATTATGTAATTAGTTATACTGATAAAAGGGAAGTTTTTTCTTGAGAGGTTTAACAAGTCCAATGACATATTTGGAAAATTTTCTCTTTGGGAAAAACTCATCATAACAGGGAAGGAAATGATTTAAAAATCAAAATGGAGCTCAGAAATTCAAAGTTTTAATTCCTGGCAAATTTTCTTAATTCATTAAAACAAGGCCAAATTTTTGGGGTGTCACATGGCACCGGAGATAACAACACGCCGGACAGTGCCAAAGATAGCCCCCTCCAGTAGGACTCAGTGCAGGAGGACGAAGGAGCCAGCCCTCATGAGAGAGCGGCCGACAGAGAGGTTGAGGACGACAACTATATGCCTCCCACCGAAGATGAGGCAAGCCTCGACGGCGATGAATTTGTCGTGCCAGAGGATCCCATTGAACAAGAGCGTTTCAAACACAGGCTTATGGTCATGGCAAACAACCTCAAGAAAAAACAGCAGCAGCTTAGAGGTGACCAAGACTTGCTAGCCGACAGATGGATCGAAGTCCTGGTGGCCGAAGAGTATAAACTCGAGCGCCCCTCCAAGAGCTACCCAAAGTGCAAGCTGCTACCCCAACTTGAGGAGGAAGCAACTAAACCTACATCACCAGCGTACGATGCGCCTGATCGGCCACCCCGTGGCCGCGACAGAGAGGCCTTCAGGCCCTCGACCCAAGCCACACCCCGGCACCGCTCACAACATACTAGAGTACGGGGAGACGCAACCGACCTGCGAGACATATTGGAGAACAAGGAAAGGCAAGCAAGATCGATCTACGGATAGCATGGGCGTCCCGCTTCACGTGACGCTAGCCGTCACGCCGGATAAGATAAGTACGGCCAGGCCGAATACAACAGACCAAGCTCATCTGAGTTGCGTCGTGATATAGCCCAATACAGGGGCGCCGCACACCCACTATGCTTCACAGACGAAGAAATGGATAATCAAATCCCCGAGGGTTTTAAACCCGTGAACATCGAATCATACGATGGGAAAAAAGATCCTGCGGTTTGGATCGAGGATTATCTCCTTCATATCCACATGGCCCGTGGTGATGATCTACATGCCATCAAATACCTCCCGCTCAAGCTTAAAGGACCGGCTCGACATTGGCTTAACAGCCTGCCAGCAGAGTCAGTTAGTTGCTGGGAGGACCTGGAATCCGCATTCCTTGACAACTTCCAGGGCACTTATGTGCGACCACCAGACACCGATGACCTAAGCCACATAATCCAGCAGCCAGAGGAATCGGCCAGGCAATTATGGACATGGTTCCTAACTACGAAAAATCAAATAGTCGACTGTCCGGACGCCGAGGCCCTTGTTGCCCTCAGGCACAATATCCAAGACGAATGGCTTGCCCAGCACCTAGGACAGGAAAAGCCGAAATCTATGGCAGCCCTCACGACACTCATGACCCGCTTCTGCGCGGGCGAAGACAGCTGGCTGGCTCGTAGCAATAACATAACCAAGAGCCCTGGTAATTCGGATACCAAGGACAACAATGGCCGGTCACGTCGCAACAAACACAAGCGCCGCATTAACGGTGACAATACTGAGGATACGACAGTCAACGCCGGATTCAGAGGCTCTAAACCCGTTCAGCGGAAGAAGCCATTCAAAAGAAACCCTCCGGGCCTGAGGGAGTTCCGGACTAGGGGGTGTCCGGATAGCCGAACTATCATCATCGGCCGGACTCCAAGACTATGAAGATACAAGATTGAAGACTTCGTCCCGTGTCCGGATGGGACTTTCCTTGGCATGGAAGGCAAGCTTGGCGATACGGATATGTAGATCTCCTACCATTGTAACCGACTCTGTGTAACCCTAGCCCTCTCCGGTGTCTATATAAACCGGATGGCTTTAGTCCATAGGACGAACAACAATCATACCAGAGGCTAGCTTCTAGGGTTTAGCCTCCTTGATCTCGTGGTAGATCCACTCTTGTAACACACATCATCAATATTAATCAAGCAGGACATAGGGTTTTACCTCCATCAAGAGGGCCCGAACCTGGGTAAAACATCGTGTCCTCGTCTCCTGTTACCATCCGCCTAGACGCACAGTTCGGGACCCCCTACCCGAGATCCGCCGGTTTTGACACCGACATTGGTGCTTTCATTGAGAGTTCCTCTGTGTCGTCACCGATAGGCTCGATGGCTTCTTCGATCGACATCAACGACGTAGTCCAGGGTGAGACCTTCCTCGCCGGACAGATCTTCATATTCGGCGGCTTTGCACTGCTGGCCAATTCACTTGGCCATCTGGAGCAGATCGAAAGCTACGCCCCTGGCCGTCAGGTCAGATTTGGAAGTTTGAACTTCACGGCTGACATCCGCGGGGACTTGATCCTCGATGGATTCGAGCTACAGCCAAGCGTGCCGCACTGTCACGATGGGCATGATTTAGCTCTGCAGCCGGACAGTACCTTGGAGGCCGCACTCGAGCCCGCTCCAATCTTCAATTCGGAGCCGGCTGCGCAGATCGAGGATGGATGGCTAGACATCGCCTCGGGGGCTGCAACCTCTACGGCGATAGAGCCGAACACTGATCTTGTCCCTCACATAGCTCATGACTCCGAGGTGCCGGACTCCTTGCCGGAGTCCGAACCTCCCGCACCCTCACCAATCGAATCCGATTGGGCGCCGATCATAGAGTTTACTGCCTCGGACATCTTTCAACGCTCACCTTTCGGCGACATCTTGAGTTCGCTAAAGTGCCTCTCGTTATCAGGAGAGCCCTAGCCGGATCGCGCCCAGGACGGTTGGGATGCAGATGACGAAGAAATTCAAAACCCACCCACCACCCACTTAATAGCCACTGTCGACGATCTAACCGACATGCTAAACTATGACTCCGAAGACATCAACGGTATGGACGACGATGCCGGAGACGACCAAGAACCAGCGCCTATCGGGCACGGGAAAGCCACCCCAACTCATGACGTATACATGGTGGATACACCAAAAGGAAGCGATAATGAGGAAAAACGGGACGTGGCGAAGGACAACTCCCCTAACAAACAACCAAAACGGCGACGCAAGTGCCGCCCGAAGACCGGCCAAGATAAAAACGGCACCCATACGGACCCGGCCTTAGAGCAGGGCGAAGCAGTGGACGACGCATATGCCACCGAGCAGCCATCCGAACATGATGAACTGGGCAGGCAACCCATCCCTGGCAAAGATGATCTCACATCACCAGAGCATACGAATCTTCATAAAAGGCTCATCGCCACGGCAAGAAGTTTGAAGAAGCAAAAACGGAAGCTCAAAACAGTGGAGGACGCACTCAGAATGAGATGGAGCAAAGTACTCAACAGCGCAGATAAACATGGCGCTAGTCACCAGACAAAGAGCTACCCGAAGCGCAAGCTGCTGCCCAAATTTGAAGAGGAGGCCTTAGAGCCCCCGCAGTCAAAAAAGTGAGAAGCCGCCTGGCCGGATAGACGACCAGATGACAGGCCAAGAGCAACAAGGGGCGCCAAACACAAACCGGCACACGATCAGCATAAAGATCCTCGGAAAAAGGACAACCCAGTCAGATCTATTTATGGGCTAAAAAAGAAGACTCCAGGAAGCTACATAACCCGCAGAGCATTTGAAGACAACGACACACCCAAATACAGGGGCGCCGCACACCCACTATGTTTCATCGACGAGGTACTGGATCATGGATTTCCAGCGGGATTCAAACCCGTAAACATAGAAGCATATGACGGAACGATAGACCCCAGAGTCTGGATTGAGGATTATATCGTACACATACATATGGCCAGAGGAGACGATCTCCACGCCATAAAATACCTACCCCTCAAGCTCAAAG
Source organism: Triticum aestivum (assembly GCF_018294505.1). Lineage (NCBI taxonomy): Eukaryota > Viridiplantae > Streptophyta > Magnoliopsida > Poales > Poaceae > Triticum > Triticum aestivum. Next base: position 669,210,244 of record NC_057798.1, on the reverse strand, counting down.
GGCCAGCTCGGCATTGGCTTAAAAGCCTCCCAGAAAATACCATTGGAAGTTGGGAAGAGCTTGAAGATACATTTCGAGCAAATTTTCAAGGGACTTATGTCCGCCCTCCGGATGTAGACGATTTAAGTCACATAACTCAACAGCCCGGAGAGTCAGCACGCAAATTCTGGAACAGGTTCCTCACTAAAGAGAACCAAATAGTCGACTGTCCGGACGCTGAAGCCTTAGCAGCCTTTAAACACAATGTCCGGGATGAATGGCTCGCCAGACACCTCGGCCAGGAAAAACCAAGAACAATGGCCACACTAACAAGCCTCATGACCCGCTTTTGCGCGGTAGAAGACAACTGGCTGGCTAGATGCAGCACCAGCGACCCGAGTACATCCGAAGTCAGGGATTGAAATGGGAAATCTCAACGTAGATAGGATCAGCGCCGGAATAAGGAAAATGGCCCAAACAGTACGGTGGTCAACGCAGGATTCAAAAACTCGCGGCCGAACAACAAAACGCTGTCCCTCAAGGACAACAATGACGAGCTATCCAACCTAAACAAGATTCTAGACAGGCTATGTCAAATACATGATACCTCCGGAAAACCTGCAAACCATACCCACAGAGATTGTTGGGTCTTCAAGCAGTCCGGCCGACTTAACGCCGAACACAAGGGGCTTGATACACCAAGCGAAAGTGACGAACCCCAAAAGTAGCACTCCGGAAAACAGAAGACTTTCCCACTAGAAGTCAAAACAGTAAACTCACTCCATGTGATAACACGACAACACAGCGCGGCTCCTGCCATATCAGGACACGGTCCGCAGAATGGGGATAGACCCTACCAACATTCACCATAACAACACTCCCTTTAAAGGAGCGACACTAGGCCTTTAAGCCAATTATACGGGCTCTGTACCACTAGAGGTTGTGTTTGGTTCATCCGATAACCGCCGTCGCGAAAGGCTCACTCTTCATCGCGCCCCATTATACAGTGGCCATCAAGCACTACTGGGACGCCAAGCTTTCGCCCGCTTCAACGCCACACTACACATCTCCTTTACTTACAATGCCCGGTCCACGCGGCATAATCTCATTAAAGAGTAAATACGAGTGTTCCTCGACCATGGAGAGCGTGGGGCCCCTAAACACAGGTCATTCAGACCCCGGACACGGTTAGGCGAGTCCGGCGTAAATAAACAAGGGGCTTCCCAGCCGCATACCCCCTTTATAAGGGGCCACGTGTTTCAGCGATGAGAGCCAATAAAGCTCAACTTTCTTTATCTACCAAAGTATACTTTATTTTAACACAACTTTTGCACGATATTTCTTAGAAACTAAGTCCTTCTCTTTTACAGATGAAGCACGTGCTACACCCGTCCAGGACACAACACAACGGAGACACAGGCACAGGCGTGCAGCAGGGACCCGTTGCAAGGATTCTTTTCAAATTAAGACCCTGCGTAAACCTTTCTTACTGTCTCTTGTTGATACACATCCCCCGGTTTCCTACCATAGCCGAGGAGGAGGCTGGCATTTTGGCATCGACCGCGTCAGAAGTTCCCGTCTGTACCTAGACACTAGGGGCTTAGGGCATTGTTCTGCCCGGTATCATAAAGACCGAACACCTCAGGGAGTGTTCGGCGTCTTGAGTTAGGCCTTATATGCATCAGCTCCGAATCATGTCTTTGGTCAAATGTCGGGTTTGCCCGGCTCCTGTGTTTTGCTGCCTTACATTCCGTATCATCGGCTAACGCGGCACCAGGAGAACTACTGCGATTGTGCCTCGGTTCGGCCGGGCGAGCGCCTTAGTAGAGAAAGCCGAAAACTGACTGTCATGATGTAGCGAGAGACTGGTCAACCACTCGATCGACCATTGGAATGTTTAGAATTCCTCCGCTTTGACGAAGGACCGCTTCCCGGCCAGGCACATACGCACCCCGAGTTCGGAGATGAGCGGTGCCGCCAGGGGCTATATAGTAGCCCCACATTCGAGCTCCTGTGGCTAAGTGAAAGTGATAAAGCATTATAGTCCGGTTGCCTAGTTTGCTACGCCATCACCTCCCTAAAAGGACCAAGACGTTGGATTAAGTGTGAAAAAGCGTTTTTCTTTTTGCAAACACCCCCGCACCATGTGCGTGGGGGCTGAAGCCAAAGACTGCCATCTTTCAGATTATACATAAACATACGGCCGCACAGGAGATAGTTCAATACTTGAACGCACAAGCATAAAAAGCTGTTGTATTATAAATATGATCTCAGAAATCATACATGTCATTCAAACATAACATTTTTTGAGCACTGCGACTCTATTAAACGAGCGCCCTACAGGACTTCCTCAAAATAGTGCTCGGTGGGGAACCGGATTTTATACGAACCCCAGGATGCAACAACGATGGCATCCATCTCAGCCCAGTATGTCTTACCACGGGCGAGAGCCATCCGCGCACCTTCTATACACGCCGACCGCTTCATCGCCCCAATACGCGGCACCGCCCCAAGGAATTGCTGCAACAAACCGAAATAACTCTTCGGCTTGGGCCTTCCTGGCCACAGATGAGCGACCACATCCGTCATGGCAAGTCCGGACAATATATTTAGCTCAGCCCACTCAACCAGCCGATCACTCAGCGGAAGTTGGCGCTCCGGACTATGGAATTGAGACCAGAAAAGCTCTTCCATTTCGTGATCCTTCTGGCTTCGGAAGTGCACGACTGCGTCCGCTGCACTCGCTACCAAGTCCAGATAAAGATCCTCCGCACCATACAATCGGCCCAGCTGAGCATACTTCGGATCTGTGAACTTCCTGCGCAGCATAAAGGGCTTTCCAGCCACAATGTCTCGGACCTGACGTAGTTCCTCCTTCATAGCCCGCATCGCACTACGGGCATCCTTGGCTTCGGCGTCGGCCTTCTTCAGGTCCTCTTGCTCCGCTCGGCGTTCTCTTTCAAGAACCTCCTGGCGGTCGGTAGCAACTTTTAATTTTGCGGCCATTCCGGCCATCTCCTCCCTGCTTCGGCAATGAGCAGCCTTCTCGGCTTCTAGCTCTTCCGCTGCCTTCGAGGCAGCCGCCTCGCTTTTTCTGGCTTGCTCCTTGGCCCGAGCAAGTTCTGCTCGCAGGCCTTCCATAGCAGCAACACCATCTGCATCAAGCATACAAATTGTAAGGCATGGGCGTCAGCTCCCTTACTAGGCGACCGCGGAGCAACCACATACCTTGTGACTCATCAAGTCGTTTATTGACCAGCGAGATGTCCGCATCCGCAACATCGAGTTGCCTTCTCAGCTCGGCAAATCCATCAGTCCGGCTGGCCACCGGATGATCCGCCACCTGCATGGGAAAGGCGACATTCTATAACTGAGATTATGATCCTTGGCACGCTATCGCTTTCGACAGCATACCAAGTCTCAGGGGCTACTATCTATACATGACGCACTTCATGTGCAAAACTATCAAAAGGTATGTCATTTTTTGCATACTTCAAAGCCCGTCAGCAAGCTTCCGATGGCCTCATACAACCCTCTCTCGGCGGACGAGATTCTTTCAATAACCATACTCATTAATGTGCGGTGATCTTCCAAGATGGACGCCCTCTTAAGTAAATCCTGCAGCTCCACCGGCCGTATTCCAATGGGTGCCGAACTCTCTGGCCCCGCCGGACTCGGGGAGACCCTCTGCGACGACACCTCAGGGTCGTCCGCCCCGCACGACGGGGCGGCAGATGGAGGCGTTTCACTCTCCATCATCTCCGGACGAAGGTCTCCCGAAGATGAGCTGTGCTGAGACGGGCTGAGATCCAAACTACAAGATGAAAACTTCGGTTACCCTTAAAAATTAAGCAGGGGAATCCACTATTACAAAATTCCTCCTTTTCTACTTACGGCTCGCTGGAGGGCTGATTCCTCCGAGGAGACAGTGCGGCCGGGACTCTTCCCGGCACAGGACCTTCCGGTACAGATTTCTTTCCCCATTTCGAGGCCTTGGCCTCCGGGTCTTCAGAAGCTGTCCTCTTCTCCCCCTGGAAGGAGGGACTCTTGATTCCTCCCTTACTGAAAGCCTCCCTGGCAGAGGTGGCAGTTCCCCTGTGCCCCCCTTCGCTCTCCTCCGAGGGCGCAACCTCTAACATTTTAATTAGCACGGGATCCTGTGTGGTCTCAAGGAGGGGGGCCGGACACCATATCAGTTTTGCTAGCGCTATCCACTCCTGTACAAGGGATAGCTGGTTAAAAGGCAAACCCATGATGAATAAGTGGATAGTGTGTCCGGACATAGGGCTACTTACTTGAGTATCCGGGCGATTGCAGCTTAGGCCAGCGTCCTTGGTCAAGACCGGACGCATCTCTTGCGATCCGAAGAACAGTTTGTACATCTCCATGGGTGTCAAACCCATAAAGTGTTGAAGAGCTCGTGGCCCCTCCGGATTAAATTCCCATAGGCGGAGGGGGCGACATTTGCGGGGAAGTAGGCGCCGGATCAGCATAACCTGTACTACTGCGACCAGATTGATCTCCCTTCCTTGGAGGCCTCGAATCCGGTCCTGCAAAAGGGGTACGTCTTTAGGCGGCCCCCAGTCACGCCCCTTGTTGACCCATGACGTCAACTGTGGTGGAGGGCCCGAGCGGAAGACGGGCGGCGGCCTCTGCCTGCTGCCCCTGGGAGCGGTGATATAGAACCACTCCTGTTGCCACACGCCGAGCTCCTCTTGAAAAGAGCCCTCGGGCCATGGAGCATCGGCCCTCTTGCTTATAATCGCCCCTCCACACTCTGCCTGATGCCCCTTGATCATCTTCGGCTCCACATTGAAGGTTTTGAGCCACAAGCCGAAGTGAGGGGTAGTGCGGAGGAAGGCCTCGCAAATGACAATGAACGATGAGATGTGGAGGATGGACTCCGGAGCCAAGTCATGGAATTCCAGCCCATAGTAAAACATGAGCCCCCTCACGAAGGGGTCCATCGGGAAGCCTAAGCCCCTACGGAGGTGAGACACGAACACAACACTCTCGTCGGGCTCGGGAGTAGGAATAACTTGCCCTCGGGCAGGCAACCTATGCGAAACCTCATAGGTCAAGTACCTGGCGTCTCTCAGCTTTAACACGTCTTCTTCCGTGATGGAGGAGGGCATCCACCGACCCCGTGGGTCGGAGCCGGACATTGTCGAAGGTCGAAGGTACCCGAATTTGGAGCCCTGGGTGTTGGAACTCGGGGGCGAGGGGCGGATTCGATTGAGGATTGAAGAAAAAGAACTGGCCTTGGTCTCATTATAAAGAGAAGAATACCGAGAGCCGTCCCCGTGACCGTTTGGAACCCGCCTTCGATGGAGGGGGCGTGGCGCGGGCGTGGTTGGGTTACCCATGTCCGTATTAATGGGAATCCCGGAATAAAGGGAACACGATCTCTGCTTCGACAAAGACGTGCCAAGGAAACCGCTTCGCTAAACGCGCTGAGGTGGTATAATAAAAACAATTTAAGTAAAGGCTTGGTAGTGGTGTGATGTCACGCCATCAAATACGTCAGCAGATTGAACTTGTGTAAATATTATTCTCTCTACGGTGGTATGTGGAAATTATTTTGCAGAGCCGGACACTATCCTGGTGTTCACAATCTTCTATGAATTATTCGGAGGGAGAACCCGCCTTGCAATGCCGAAGACAACATGCGCGCCGGACTCATCGTCATTGAAGCCTGGTTCAGGGGCTACTGAGGGAGTTCTGGACTAGGGGGTGTCCGGATAGCCGAACTATCATCATCGGCCGGACTCCAAGACTATGAAGATACAAGATTGAAGACTTCGTCCCGTGTCCGGATGGGACTTTCCTTGGCGTGGAAGGCAAACTTGGCGATACGGATATTTAGATCTCCTACCATTGTAACCGACTCTGTGTAACCCTAGCCCTCTCCAGTGTCTATATAAACTGGATGGCTTTAGTCCATAGGACGAACAACAATCATACCATAGGCTAGCTTCTAGGGTTTAGCCTCCTTGATCTCGTGGTAGATCCACTCTTGTAACACACATCATCAATATTAATCAAGTAGGACGTAGGGTTTTACCTCCATCAAGAGGGCCCGAACCTTGGTAAAACATCGTGTCCCTCGTCTCCTGTTACCATCCGCCTAGACGCACAGTTCGGGACCCCCTACCCGAGATCCGCCGGTTTTGACACCGACAGGGCCCATCCAACTTAGACCGGATACTCGACCGCTCGTGCCAGATACATGGCACCCCCAAACAACCAGCCAACCACACCAACAGGGATTGTTGGGTGTTCAAGCAGGCAGGCAAGTTAAGTGCCGAAACCAGAGACAAGGGGTTGAGTAGCAATGACGAGGAGGAGCCCCGCCGCCGAACAACAACGGACAGAAGGGATTCCCCCCGCAAGTGCGGACGGTCAACATGATATACGCAACCCACATCCCCAAAAGGGAGTGGAAGCATGCTCTCAAGGACGTCTATGCGTTGGAGCCAGTCGCCCCAAAGTTCAACCCATGGTCCTCCTGCCCGATCACTTTTGATCGAAGGGACCACCCCAATAGCATCCATCACGGCGGATTCACCGCATTGGTCCTAGACCCAATTATCGATGGATTTCACCTCACCAGAGTCCTAATGGACGGTGGCAGCAGCCTGAACCTGCTTTATCAGGATACAGTGCGAAAAATGGGTATCGATCCCTCAAGGATCAAACCCACCAAGACAACCTTTAAAGGCGTCATACCAGGTGTAGAAGCCAGCTGTACAGGCTCAGTTACACTCGAAGTGGTCTTCGGATCCCTGGATAATTTCCGAAGCGAAGAGCTAATCTTCGACATAGTCCCATTCCGCAGTGGCTATCACGCCCTGCTCGGACGAACCGCATTTGCAAAATTCAATGCGGTGCCGCACTATGCATACCTCAAGATCAAGATGCCAGGACCTCGCGGAGTCATCATGGTTAATGGAAACACCGAACGCTCTCTCCGAATGGAGGAGCACACGGCAGCCCTGGCGGCGGAAGTACAGAGTAGCCTCTCAAGGCAATCCTCCAACCCAGGTGTCAAACATCCGGACAACGTCAAGCGAGCCCGAAGTAACCTACAACAAATCCGGCTGGCACGTTCCGAGCAAGCATAGCAGTGCGGCCCCAACCCCAGCCCTTGCCAGATGGTGATATCGGTACCACGCGTACATAATTACGCCTTAGAGATACCATGGGCATAAGGGGAGGGGCACAACTACGGCACGCCCAGAATGCGGCTCAACCGCACTAAGGGGCTCCCTATTCTGCCGTTTCCTTTTTATACACTTTTAGGACCCAACTATTCGGAAGGCCAGTCCGGCAACACACTCGCCGAACATACGATGCAACAGCCAGGGAGAAAACAAGCCGCGTAAAATGTCCATGTGGTCTCTATAACGAGCTTAATAACTTTTTTACTTAAAATCCCGCAGCTTGCCCTTGGAGGGGGACATGTCAAATAAACCCATCTCTTGCTTATCGCACTACTTGTATCATTCTGCTTTCGCAGCAGCCCTTTTTTAATAAACAATACATAGCTCTTATCTATTATTGTACTGATTTATTTTTTATATATACAAATATGTTCAGTCATGACATTCTGCAACCGTACACTTTGGTAGGGCCAATACACCAGGGTCTTAAGCACCCCATAACATGGTGTGAGAAGACCGAACACTCTCATGAGTGCGGCACCCCGAACTTATAGCACTATATGCACCGGCTCCGAATCATGTCTTTGGTCAATAGTTGGGTTTGCCCGGCTCCCATGTTTTGGTACCTTCCGTTCCGCAATGTTGGCTAAGGTAGCGCTGGGAGAACTACTGCGATTGTGCCCCAGTTGAGCTGGGTTAACACCTCAGTAGAGAAAGCTAAAACTGACCATCATGATAGTGCGAGAGACCGGTCGCTGTTCGCGAGGTTTTTCGAGTCCTTAAAGACTTATGCCGCTTAGAGCGAGGAACCGGACTTATCCGGCCTAGGCGTGGATAGTGCCCCGAACTCAGTCTTCCGAATACTAGGGGCTTCGCCAAAATTTAAAATTATAGAATTCTATGGCCAAGTGAGAGTGATAAAGCATTATAAGTCCGACAGCCTGGTTCGTTGTGCTGAGCGCCTCCCTAGATGGACCCAAGAATGGGAACAAGAGCGCTCAGGTTTATCCCGAACACCCCAGCACTCGTGGCATGGGGATCGAAGTCGATGAATTGCATCTCTCAGATTTGATAAACGGCCGCACAGAAGGTAATATTTTAAATTAACAAGCGTTGCTTAACGCATATGAACAAAGTTTTCAGCATACAGGATAACAGATGCGAGTCTACTAAAAAATTACATCTTTGGAGCATTCGTCTGCTATATGGCGAGCACCCTTCAGGACGCCCTTATAATACATCTCGGGCGTGCGATACTCCTTGCCCGGCGATGGCGCGTCCGTCAAAAGCTTCTCAGCGTCCAGCTTGCCCCAGTGCACTTTAGCACGGGCAAGGGCCCGATGGGCACCTTCGATACAAATGGAGCGCTTGACGACCTCAATCCACGGACACGCGTCCACCAGCCACCGCACCAGACCGAAGTAGCTCCCAGGCATGGCTTCTCCAGGCCATAGCCGAGCTATGAGGCCCTTCATGGCCTTTTCGGCCACCTTGTGGAGCTCGACCAACTGCTTCAGCTGATCGCTCAGGGGCACCGGATGTTCGGCCTCAGCATACTGAGACCAGAACACTTTTTTCGTCGAGCTCCCCTCTTTGGCTCGGTAGTATGCAGCGGCATCAGACACACTACGGGGCAGATCGGCGAACGCTCCTGGAGAGCTCCGGATTCGGGTAAGTAGCAGATAATTAACTTTTATATTCTTGCTTTGCATAAAGAATGCCTTACCCGCCGCTATCTTCTTCATCGCCTCGATCTCCTGGAGGGCCTTCTGGGCTTCGGCCTTAGCGTTTCTGGCACTCTCAAGAGCCAGGGCGAGCTCGGACTCTCGAGTCTTCGAGTCACGCTCCAAACTCTCGTGTTTTTCCACGAGAGCTTGGAGATCTTGCCGCACCTCCGCCACTCGCGCCTCCTGCTTCTCTCGCTCAGTGTGCTCCAGGGCCGCATTGTTTTTGGCCTTGGAGACCGCCTCTTTCAGGGTCGCCACCTCGGCTGTGGCCCCTGCAACATTTAAGTTGGTCCTGTCATTATTTGCAACCAAGTATTTCTATATACATTTATATGCGGTATTACATACCCTCCTTGTCCTCGAGCTACTTCTTGGCACGGCCGAGCTCGTTCTCGGACCGATCGAGATTCTCCTTCAAGGCATTGACCTCCGCAGTCAGTGCGGCAGAGGTTAGTAGCGCAGCCTGCATTCCCACATTGACATATTTTATTAGACTCTTGGGTATATCTTTTTAGATCCTCAGCTCGACTTTTGTTTCCGAACGCCGAACTGAGCATCAGGGGCTACTGTCTATGCGGTAACATTTTTTATATGTTTTTTAACACATACCTCAAAGCCTGTTAACAGGCTTGTACAGGCTTCTGTCAGCCCGCTCTTGGCGGACTGAACCTTCTGAATCACTGCACTCATAACAGTGCGGTGTTCCTCGTCGATGGAGGCGCCATTAAGCTCCTCCAGCAAATTGTCCGGCGCCTCTGGATGGATGTAGGTTGCCAGTGTCGTAGCCTTGCCCTTCTTATGAAGGCGCCGCCTGTCGGACTCTGGAACCATTGATGGTTCCGGAGCAGTGTCCGGCCCAGGGCCGGACTTAGATCCCTTGGGGGCCTTACCCCCTTTTGGCCTGGAGTCCGGGAGGTCGCCTTGAGGTGCCTCTAGGACCACCTCCTCCTGGTTTAGTCCCTTTTGGGACTCCACCTCGGCGTCGTCCGCAGGGAGAGGGGAGGAAGCCGTCAGAAGTGAAGCATTGTTCACATCCGACGAGTCCAAGGAACCGCTCGTCGAATCGTCGAGCTGAGCCTTGGGCAGACTGCATGACCAAATTCGGCGTCAGAAAATGCCAAATAACAGAGAAGTACCATAAGTTATTCGAATATCCGGATGCTTACGATTTTGCCAGGGGCTTGACCCTGGAAGGCCATTCCTCCCCGCCGTCTTCGACATCGGAGGCGTAGTCCGGGAGAAGGGTCTTCCCCATCTTGGACCCTCCGACCTCCCCAGTTGGGGCGGCCTTTCTTTTCTTTCCTCCCCCAGTTGGAGGGGGAGAGGCGTCTTCTTCTTCTTCCTCCTCGTCTTCGGAGGCGGAGGGTGCATCGGGGTTGTCGGGCGACGAATCCGACACCACCAGGCGCCGGGAACTCTTTCGAGTCCCCATGGCCTTCTTCTTGGCCTTCTTCTCCGGCACCACGTGAGGTGCCGGAACCAGCAGCTTCATCAAGCGAGCGTCCGCTGGGTCTTCTGGCAAGGGAGCCGGACAGTTGATCTATCCGGCCTTTTTCTGCCAGTCCTGTTAAGGAGATGGGAGTTTAGATCCCGCATAGAATCAAATCTATGAAAAACAAATACCCCGTAAAGGGAAAATTAAGCTCACCGCGCTGGCTTGGCGCTCGGTGCAGAATCCGCGATCCTCGGTGATGGGAGGGGAGACCTCGGAGCTCTTGAATAGCACCTTCCAGGCATCCCCATGCTTTGTGTCGAAGAGCCAGGACAGAGTCTGGTGCTGGGCCTGGTCGAACTCCCACAAGCTGAAAGCCCGTCGTTGACACAGGAGAATCCGGCGAAAGAGCATGACCTGGACTATGTTGACGAGTTTAACCTTCCTGCCGATCAGGTCTTTGATGCAGGTTTGAAGTCCGGTCACTTCCGCCGAACTACCCCACGACAGGCCCGCCTCTTTCCAAGATGTGAGCCATGTGGGGATACCAGATCGGAATTTGGGGGCCGCTGCCAATTCAGGGTCACGCGGCTCGGTGATATAGAACCACCCCGATTGCCACCCTTTGATGGTCTCTACGAAGGCACCCTCGAGCCATGTAATGTTGGCTATCTTGCCCACCATGGCACCTCCGCACTCCGCTTGGCGGCCGCCCACGACCTTTGGCTTGACGCTGAAGATCTTCAGCCATAGGACAAAGTGAGGCTGGATGCGGAGGAAGGCCTCGCACACGACGCTAAACGCCGAGATGTTGAGGATGAAGTTTGGGGCCAGATCGTGGAAGTCCAGGCCGTAGTAGAACATGTGCCCCAGGACTAACGGGTGAAGAGGAAAACCCAGTCCGCGGAGGAAATGGGGAAGAAAAACAACCCTCTCATGGGGCCTGGGGGTGGGGATGAGTTGCCCCTCATTTGGAAGCCGGTGCGCGATGTCGTCAGACAAGTATCCGGCCTTCCTCAACTTTTTGATTTGCCCCTCCATGACGGAGGAGGCCATCCATCTACCTCCCGCTCCGGACATGATTGGAGAAGGTTGAGGTGGGAAGTGTGGGCTTGGGCATTGGAGCTCGAGCGCGCAGGGACGAATAAGCGAAGGATGAAGAAGGCGTGAATGGAAAGAGCGGATTCTTATCCCCTTATATGGGCGGCCAAAACTATGAGCCCCCATCGGCCTAATAAAACTCGCATATCTCCCAAGCGCCGCGGTTAATGGCGCGGTTGGGTTACCCACACTTGTGTTGATGAAAATCCCGGAATAGGGGGACACGATCTCTGCTTTGACAAGACGTGCCAAGGAAACCGCCTCGCTAAACGCGCTGAGGTGGAACGGTAAAATGAATAAAAGCCTGGCCGTGGCGTGATGTCACGCTGCGGAATACGTCAGCAGATTAGATTGGTGCAAATGTTATTCTCTCTATGGTGGCATGTGGAACTTATTTTGCAGAGCCGGACACTATCCTGGTGTTCAACATCTTCTATGAAGTATTCGAGGGTACAAGGAATTTGAAGAAGAACCCGCCTTGCAATGCCAAAGACAACTTGTGCGTCGGACTCGTCGTCATTGAAGCCTCGTTCAGGGGCTACTGAGGGAGTCCTGGATTAGGGGGTGTCCGGATGGCCGGACTATGACCTTCGGCCGGACTCCCGGACTATGAAGATACAAGATTGAAGATCCCGTGTCCGGATGGGACTTTCCTTGGCGTGGAAGGCAAGCTTGGCGATACGACATGAAGATGTCCTTCCATTGTAACCGACTCTGTTTAACCCTAGCCCTCTCCGGTGTCTATATAAACCAGAGAGTTTTAGTCCATAGGACGAACAACAATCATACCATAGGCTAGCTTCTAGGGTTTAGCCTCTCTGATCTCGTGGTAGATCCACTCTTGTACTACCCATATCATCAATATTAATCAAGCAGGAGTAGGGTTTTACCTCCATCGAGAGGGCCCGAACCTGGGTAAAAACATCGTGTCCCTTGTCTCCTGTTACCATCCGCCTAGACGCACAGTTCGGGACCCCCTACCCGAGATCCGCCGGTTTTGACACCGACACCTCCCAAATGATGTTGCTCCTACTACTCATTGTGATGATGATAATTGCTATACTATTGGTGCTATCCATGCTATTAATGATGAGGGTGATTATGCTTATGATATGAAAAGGCCCAAGCTTGGGGAAGCTATGTTTGATGGGGATGAAATATTTGAGAATATATTTGCTGAAATTAATGTTTGTCCCAAGATTGGGGATGCTATGTTTAATGAAGATGATATTTTTAGCATCCCAAGTTTTGATATTCAAAGTTGTTATGATGATAGCATGCCTCTTATCTATGATGATTATATTGATGAAAGTGGATTTGGAAGAGTGTCAACTTTTGGAAGTAGTGATCCCACTACTTTGGAGGATGTTGAATCTTATTGCGATGAATATGAAAGTGGATTTGGAAGAGTGTCAACTTTATTTAGTGATGATTCCACTATCTTGGAAGAGGTTTCAATCGATTATGATGAGAACAAAGTTGCTACTTATGATGATTATTGTGATGAAACTTATGCTATAAAAATTAGTGATGATTATATTTATAAAACTTGTCATGATTATGATTACCCTTTTTCTGAACATTACTCTTTTAATGTGGAAACAATTTTTAGTGTTCAAGTCTTTTATGATACTCCCACCATTTCGAATGAGAAGAATTTTGCTTATGTGGAGAGTAGTACATTTTCTATGCTAGTAGATCATGAAAAGAATGCTTTATGTGCTGGTTATATTGTTGAGTTCATTCATGACGCTACTGAAAATTATTATGAGGGAGGAATATATGCTTGTAGGAATTGCAATATATCAAGTTTCCTCTCTATGTGCTTAAAGTTTTGAACTTAGGCTTGTTTTGCCTTCCTATGCTAGTTGATTTTTGTTCCCATAAGTTGTTTGATCACAAAATCCATATGCATAGGAAGTGGGTTAGACTTAAGTGTGCTATTCATATTCTTCATGATGCTCCCTTTATGTTTCAATTCTTGTCTTTTATGTGAGCATCATTGAAATCATCATGCCTAGCTAGAAAGGCATTAAAGAAAAGTGCTTGTTGGGAGACAACCCAATATTTACCCTTAATGTTTTTGTGTGTACACATGATTATGCTACTGTAGTAATCAAGTTTTATAGGTTTTCTTTCAATAAAGTGCCAAGTAGATCCTTTGGGAAGACTTGGGTGAAGTCTATGTGATCTTGCTGTAAAAACAGAAACTTTGCGCTCACGAGATTAGCTGTCACTTTTTACTAGGGAGTGACTTTAGGTTCATTCTTTTTGCAGATGATTAATAGACAAATTCCTCAGGTCCATCCATTTATTTCAGAATTTTTGGAGTTCCAGAAGTATACGTTTGATACAGATTACTACAGACTGTTCTGTTTTTGACAGATTCTATTTTCATTGTGTTGTTTGCTTTTTTTGATGAATCAATGAGTAGTATCGTAGGGTATGAACCATAGAGAAGTTGGAATACATTAGATATTACACCAATATTAATTTAGAATGAGTTCATTACAGTACCTTAAAGTGGTGATTTATTTTGTTACACTAACGGAGCTTACGAGTTTTGTTTTGAGTTTTGTGTGGTTGAAGTTTACAAGTTTTGGGTAAAGATTCGATGGACTATGGAATAATGAGTGGTAAGAGCCTAATATTGGGGATGCCCAAGGCACCCCAAGGTAATATTCAATGAAAACCAAGAGCCTAAGTTTGGGGATGCCCCGGATGGCATCCCCTCTTTCGTCTTCGTTCATCGGTAACTTTAATTAGAGCTATATTTTTATTCACCACATGATATGTGTTCTGCTTGGAGCGTCATTTTATTTTGTTATTATTTTCTTGCTGTTATTTATAATAATGTTTTGCATATATATTTTGAATAAAAATTTCAAGGATAGCCTTTACCATGCTTATTTTGCTAGTATACATGTTGCTATTTGAAAATAGAAAGTTTACCACTGTTGCAAAAATTCCCTAGAAAAGTCAGAGAATGATATAATGTTGAATATTTTGGAGTGATGAGCTCTGATAAACCTTCTACAACATAGTATTTTTCTTCTAATTTTTTGAGTTAGGGAAGTATGATGAATCTTGCATTCTTTACAGACTATACTGGTTTGGAAGATTGCTGTTATGTTTGCATTGTTTGCGCATGCTTGCTTGTTTAATGATTCTATTTTAGGATAGGAGTATTAAATATGCAGAGACATTTAGTATGCAATGTTGAATAATAATATTACTAATTTGTTACAGTAGAAAATGACAAGGTTTTTGCATTGTTTTATACTAACTTATCTCAAGAGTTCTTGTTGAGTTTGGTGTGGATGAAGCTTTTGAGATTTAGGAAACCGAGATATAAAAACGAATTAAGGAGACACAAAAGATCAAGATTCGGGATGCCCAAGGCACCCCAAGATAATATTTCAAGAAGTCTCAGGCGTCTAATCTTGGGGCTGCCCCGTTAGGCATCCCACCTTTCTTCTTCAACAACTATCGGTTAGTATCGGCTAAACCTAAGTTTTTGCTTCTTCACATGAGTTGTGCTATCCTTGCAATGTCATTTTGTTTTGTTTTGCTTGCTGCTTGAATAAAATACCAAGATCTGAAATTGTTAAATGAGAGAGAATCTTCATATAGCTACATAATTATTTAACTACTCATTGGTCTTCACTTATATCTTTTTGGAGTAGTTTATCATTTACTCATGTTCTTCACTTATATCCTGTGAGTAAATGGTTGAATGAGTTGAATGCCATAAATCTGAAATTATATATGTCTCATTTTCTTATCCCATGGGGAGTGATGACTTCACATCTAAGAAGTAGAGGTTGTAAATTTATTGAAGGTTAGCAAGCATTGTATTGGTCATTTGAACAATTCACAAAATAATATTAAAGGAAGAGAGATTTCACATATAAATATACTATCTTAGACATCTTTTATAATTGTGAGCACTCATTAAGTATGACATGCTAAAGAGTTGATGTTGGACAAGGAAGACAACGTAATGGGTTATGTTTTCTCACATCTCAGTTAAAGTATATTGTCATGGATCATTCAAGCATGTTGAGTTTGCCTTTCCCCCTCATGCTAGCCAAAATTCCTTGCACCAAGTAGAGATACTACTTGTGCTTCCAAATATCCTTAAACCCGGTTTTGCCATGAGAATCCACCATATCTACCTATGGATTGAGTAAGATCCTTCAAGTAAGTTGTCATCGGTGCAAGCAATAAAAATTGCTCTCTAAATATGCATGACTTATTAGTGCGGAGAAAATAAGCTTTGTACGATCTTGTTATGGAAGCAATAAAAGCGACGGACTGCATAATAAAGTTCCATATACAAGAGGCAATATAAAGTGACGTTCTTTCGCATTAAGATTTTATGTATCCAACCCTAAAAGCGCATGACAACCTCTGCTTCCCTCTGCGAAGGGCCTATCTTTTACTTTATGTCTTTTACTTTATGCAAGAGTCAAGGTGATCTTCACCTTTCCCTTTTTCATTTTATCCTTTGGCAAGCACTTTGTGTTGGGGTGATCCTGATATATATATCCAATTGAATGTAAGTTAGAATGAACTATTATTGTTGACATCACCCAAAGGTCAACACGTTGGGAGGCAACACTATAAGCCCCTATCTTCCTCAGTGTCCGATTAAAACTCCATAACCACAAGTATTGCGCGAATGTTAGCAATTGTAGAAGACTATATGATAGTTGAGCATGTGGAGTTTGCTAAATCAAAGCTTTGACATAGACCCTTCCTGAAACTAAGACGAATTGCAATTGTTTGATGACTAAGAATGAAGTTTGCTAGTTTTCAAGAAAGTTTATGGTCTATGCTTTAATATGTGAATAGCTTGTTACTTGATCATGAAAAGTTTTATGAGATGAACCACTGTTATGACATATAAACATGCTAGAAAAGGTGATTGAAATTATCATTGATCAAACTTGTGCACCTGCTAGAATTCACAGTTCATAAATTCCTTCTTTTATCATTTACCTACTCGAGGACGAGCAGGAATTAAGCTTGGGGATGCTGATACGTCTCCAACGTATCTATAATTTATGAAGCATTCATGCTATTTTATTATCTGTTTTGGATGATTATGGGCTTTATTATACACTTTTATATTACTTTTGGGACTAACTTATTAACCGGAGGCCCATCCCATATTGTTGTTTTCTTGCCTATTTCAGTGTTTCGAAGAAAAGGAATATCAAACGGAGTCCAAACAGAATGAAACCTTCGGGAGCGTGATTTTTGGGAAGAATATGATCCGAGAGACTTGGAGTCCACGTGTGAGAAGCTTCAAGGAGGCCTGGAGATAGGAGGGCGCCCCTGCCCCTACTGGGCGCGCCCCTGTCTCCTCGGCCCCTCGAGCACCCCCCGACTGACTTCTTTCACCTATATAAGTCCATGTACCCTAAAAACATCGATAACGAAGATAGATCAGGAGTTCTGCCGCCACAAGCCTCTGTAGCCACCAAAAGTCAATCGGGACCCTGTTCCGGCACCCTGCCGGAGGGGGGATCCCTCACCGGTGGCCGTCTTCATCATCCCAGCGCTCTCCATGACGAGGAGGGAGTAGTTCACCCTCGAGGTTGAGGGTATGTACCAGTAGCTATGTGTTTGATCTCTCTCTCTCTCTCTCTCTCTCTCTCTCTCTCTCTCTCTCTCTCGTGTTCTCTCTATGGCACGATCTTGATGTATCGCGAGCTTTGCTATTATAGTTGGATCTTATGACGTATCTCCCCCTCTACTCTCTTGTGATGAATTGAGCTTTCCCTTTGAAGTTATCTTGTCGGATTGAGTCTTTAATGATTTGAGAACACTTGGTGTATGTCTTGCCATGTCTATTTGTGGTGACAATGGGATATCACGTGATCCACTTGATGGATGTTTTGGTGATCAACTTGCGGGTTCCGCCCATGAACCTATGCATAGGGGTTGACACATGTTTTTGTCTTGACTCTCCGGTAGAAACTTTGGGGCACTCTTTGAAGTACTTTGTGTTGGTTAAATAGATGAATCTGAGATTGTGTGATGCATATCGTATAATCATGCCCACGGATACTTGAGGTGACATTAGGGTTTTGGTTGATTTGTGTCTTAAGGTGTTATTCTAGTACAAACTCTTGAATAGATTGATCCAAAAGAATAACTTTGAGATGGTTTCGTACCCTACCATAATCTCTTCATTTGTTCACCGCTATTAGTGGCTTTGGAGTGACTCTTTGTTGCATGTTGAGGGATTGTTATATGATCTATCTATGTTATTATCGTTTAGAGAACTTGCACTAGTGAAAGTATGAACCTTAGGCCTTGTTTCCTATCATTGCAATACCGTTTACGCTCACTTTTATCATTAGTTACCTTGCTGTTTTTATAATTTCAGATTATAGATACTCTTATCTACCATCCATATTGCACTTGTATCACCATCTCTTCGCTGAACTAGGCACCTATACAATTTACCATTGTATTGGGTGTGTTGGGGACACAAGAGACTCTTTGTTATTTGGTTGCAGGCTTGTTTGAGAGAGACCATCTTCATCCTACGCCTCCCACAGATTGATAAACCTTAGGTCATCCACTTGAGGGAAATTTGCTACTGTCCTACAAACCTCTGCACTTGGAGGCCCATCAACGTCTAAAAGAATAAGGTTGTGTAATAGACATCAATGCCCCGGAAGGCATCCCCTCTTTCGTCTTCGTCTATCGGTAACTTTACTTGGGGCTATATTTTTATTCACCACATGATATGTGTTTTGCTTGGAGCGTCTTGTATGATACGAGTCTTTGCTTTTTAGTTTACCACAATCATCCTTGCTGTACACACCTTTTGAGAGAGACACACATGATTCGGAATTTATTAGAATACTCTATGTGCTTCACTTATATCTTTTGAGCTAGATAATTTTGCTCTAGTACTTCACTTGTATCTTTTTAGAGCATGGCGGTGGTTTTATTTTGTAGAAATTATTGATCTCTCATGCTTCACTTATATTATTTTGAGAGTCTTTTAGAAGAACATGGTATTTGCTTTGGTTATGAAATTAGTCCTAATATGATGGGCATCCAAGTTGGGTATAATAAAAACTATCATATAGAGTGCATTCAACACTATGATAAATTTGTTACTTGATAATTGTTTTGAGATATAAAGGTGGTAATGTTAGAGTCATGCTAATTGGGTCATTGTGAAATTGAGAAATACTTGTCTTAAAGTTGGCAAGTCCCGTAGCATGCACGTATGGTAAAAGTTATGTAACAAATTTGTAGCATGGGGTGCTCTTTGAATGCTTTCCTTATGAGTGGCGGTCGGGGACGAGCGATGGTCTTTTCCTACCAATCTATCCCTATAGGGGCATGCATAGTAGTACTTTGCTTCGAGGGCTAATAAATTTTTGCAATAAGTATATGAGTTCTTTATGACTAATGTGAGTCCATGGATTATACACACTCTTACCTTTCCGCATCATTGCTAGCCTCTACGGTACCATCCATTGCCCTTTCTCACCTTGAGAGTTGGTGCAAACTTCGCCGGTGCATCCAAACCCCATGATATGATACGCTCTATCACACATAAACCTCCTTATATCTTCCTCAAAATAGCCACCATACCTACCTATTATAGCATTTCCATAGCCATTCCGAGATATATTGCCATGCAACTTTCCACCATTTCGTTTATTATGACACGCTCCATCATTGTCATATTGCTTTTTGCATGATCATGTAGTTGACATCGTATTTGTGGCAAGGCCACCTTTATAATTCTTTCATACATGTCATTCTTGATTCATCGCATGTCCCGATACACCGCCGGAGGCATTCACATAGAGTCATATTTTGTTCTAAGAGTTGAGTTATAAATAAATAAAAGTGTGATGATCTTCATTATTAGAGCATTGTACCAAGTGAGGAAAGGATGATGGAAACTATGATTCCCCCACAAGTCGGGATGAGACTTCGGACATTATGAAAAATAAAAGAGGCCAAAGAAGCCGAAATAAAAAAAAGAGGCCAAAGAAGCCCACCAAAATAAAAAAAAGAGAGAAAATGAGAGAAGGGACAATGTTACTATCCTTTTACCACACTTGTGCTTCATAGTAGCACCACGATTTTCATGATAGAAAGTCTTATATGTTGTCACTTTCATATACTAGTGGGAATTTTTCATTATAGAACTTGGCTTGTATATTCCAATGATGGGCTTCCTCAAAATGCCATAGGCCTTCATGAGCAAGCAAGTTGGATGCACACCCACTTAGTTTCTTTTGTTGAGCTTTCATATATTTATAGCTCTAGTGCATCCGTTGCATAGCAATCCCTACTCCTTGCATTTACATCAATTGATGGGCATCTCCATAGCCCGTTGATTAGCCTCGTCGATGTGAGACTTTCTCCCTTTTTGTGTTCTCTCATAACCCCTATCATTATATTCTATTCCACCCATAGTGCTATATCCATGGCTTGCGTTCATGTATTGCGTAAGAGTTGAAAAGGCTGAAGCGCATTAAAAAGTATGAACCAATTGCTCGGGTTGTCATCGGGATTATGCATAAGGGGAGTATTTTGTGTTATGAAAATGAAGCATAGCTTAACTATATGATTTTGTAGGGATAAGCTTTCTTTGGCTATGTTATTTTGATAAGACATAACTACTTCGTTAGTATGCTTGAAGTATTATTATTTTTATGTCAATATTAAACTTTTATCTTGAATCATTTGGATCTGAACAATCATGCCACAATAAAGAAAATTACATTGAGAAATATGCTAGGTAGCATTCCACATCAAAAATTCTATTTTTATCATTTACCTACTCGAGGACGAGCAGGAATTAAGCTTGGGGATGCTTGATCCGTCTCCAACGTATCTATAATTTTTTATTTTTCCATGCTATTATATTACCTGTTTCGGATGTTTATGGGCTTTACTAAACACTTTTATATCATTTTTGGGACTAAGCTATTAACCAGAGGCCCATCCCAAATAGTTGTTTTTTGCCTATTTCAGTGTTTCACAGAAAAGGAATATCAAACGGACTCCAAATGGAATGAAACTTTCGTGAGCAATAATTTTGGAACAAACGCAATCCAGGAGACTTGGAGTGGATGTTAAGCAGCAGACGAGGAAGCCACGAGGCAGGAGGGTGGGCCCTAGGGGGGTGGGTGCACCCCCACCCTCGTGGGCCCCTCGTGGCTCCCCTGACCGACTTCCTTCGCCTATATATATCTATGTACCCCGAAAACATCCAGGAGCACCACGAGACCCTATTTCCACCGCCGCAACCTTCTGTACCCGTGAGATCCCATCTTGGAGCCTTTTCTGACGCTCTGCCCGAGGGGGAATCGATAACGGAGGGCTTCTACATCAACACCATAGCCTCTCCGATGAGTTGTGAGTAGTCTACCACAGACCTTCAGGTCCATAGTTATTAGCTAGATGGCTTCTTCTCTCTCTTTGATTCTCAATACAACGTTCTCCTCGATCTTCTTGGAGATATATTTGATGTAATTCTTTTTGCGGTGTGTTTGTCGAGATCCGATGAATTGTGAGTTTATGATCAAGTTTATCTATGAGAAATATTTGAATCTCCTCTGAATTCTTTTATGTATGATTGGTTATCTTTGCAAGTCTCTTCAAATTATCAGTTTGGTTTGGCCTACTAGATTAATCTTTCTTGCAATGGGAGAAGTGCTTAGCTTTGGGTTCAATCTTGCGGTGTCCTTTCCCAGTGACAGCAGGGGCAGCAAGGCACATATTGTACTATTGCCATCGAGGATAAAAAGATGGGGTTTATATCATATTTCTTGAGTTTATCCTTTTACATCATGTCATCTTGCTTAATGCGTTACTCTGTTCTTATGAACTTAATACTCTAGATGCATGCTAGATAGGGGTCGATGTGCGGAGAAATAGTAGTAGATGTAGGTAGGAGTCGGTCTACTAATCTTGGACGTGATGCCAACACTAAAAAAAATACACTTCCGTGATGATACGTGTTTGTCACAGTAGGTCGCGTTTTTTGTCATGCATGTACATCCATGACAAATTTATGACAGAATCAAGATAGTCATACCTGTGCTGTTGTACAAGTGTTCCATGACATTACCAAAATTATCATCATGGAAGTGTCCACTTCCATGACGATAAATCGCGTGTCACAGAAGTGCTTTCGTCAAGGGTGACCGACACGTGGCATCCACCGTAACGGAACACCGTTAAGCTATCGGGTCCGGTTTTGGATCCGATAACCCGTTAACAGCCCCAACCAATGGGGATTTTCCACGTGTAAAATCATCATTGGCTGGAGGAAACACGTGTCGGCTCACCGTTGGGACAGATGTCATCCGCTCATTGGACCGAAGGCGCCTATGATACGGCGACACGTGGCACGGCCCAATAGAGGGCCATTCCTGTGAAAAGGCCGGCCCGTTTGACTTGGTCAAATGGTGGTGGGCCGGCCCAACGAAAGCCTGTTAATGGCATGTTCGCATATATCCCATTTACAGCCCGCTAACCCAAGGCCCGTTATGCCCTATCCGAATTAGGCCCAGTAGCGTCATCTGGGCCGTCCAATATGATTCAGCCCGTTTTAACTTCCGGCCCATGTGTGGCGCATGACTTCTTTCGGCCCATATGAGGACCTTTGTAACTCTTGGCCCATTAACGTCCCGTGGTGAAAGTGGCCCGTAATGAACAGTGAATCACTTTATACCCATTAACGGCCCGTTATTCCATTGGGCCGTTTCCAGCCCAAGTTATCTTTCGGCCTTCTCAGGGCCAATTGATTCTTGGGCTCATTTGCAGCATTCAGTTACATACGGCCCGTTACTGTCATTTTCTGCTTGTGGGCCAAATTCAGCCCGTCATTACAGTCGGCCCGTTGGCGGACCGTTAATATGTTGGGCCGTTTTCATGTAAAAAAAACCATTGGGATGTTTTCATAGAGTTATCAAATACGGCCTATTAACGACCCGTTATGGTCCACGAATAGTACGGCCCATGATTGGCGAAATGATGATACGCCCTATAGAAGGCCCATGGATCCTACGGCCCGTATGAGGCCCATGGATAGTACGGCCCGTAGAAGGCCCATGGATCGTACGGCCCGTAGAAGGCCCATGGACCCTACGGCCTGTAGAAGGCCCATGAACCCTAAGGCCTGTATAGAAGGCCGATGGATCCTACGGCCCGTATAGAAGGCCAATGGATCCTACAGCCGGACGAAGGCCCATGGATCATACAGCCTACAGAAGTCCCATGGTTACAACAGTCCGTGTGTTGCCATGAATATTTTGGCCTAGTTACCAAAAATAGGCTACTGTGGCCACTAGAAAGAAACAGAAAAAGAACTGCAGTGACTACAAGCAAACAACTAAACAAGACAATAAGGAAATAAATAAGCAAGCAATTAACGCTAGCCTATTACCCCTATTACACATATTACATCCACTGGGCATCAAAGTTCGCCACCAGTGCAAATATAGGGAACAAAGCAGCACATTACATACACTGGCCGTCAAAATTGGCCACCAGTGCAAATAAACGCGGCAGCAAAACAAGAGCATAACTGAAACAACTTCAGAAGAGCTCAAGAAACGTTATCCTGGGTATCCACCATGCTGGCAATAAGCTTAGCAAGCTAATTAGCTTTGTCCTGTTTGGCGCTAAAATCCTCCAACGCTTTCTGTTGCACCAGAAAGTATGCATCTGAATGCTCCAGGGACTTCCGCAGTCCTTCCGCTTCTTGTCGCAGCACAGCTGATCGATGTCTTTCAGCTTGTAGTTGAGACTCAAGAAACCGAACTGATTCAGACAGTGAGTTTGAATAGCTTGTGCAAGCGGTAGTGGTAGTAACTCGAACATTAAACCAAGACAGGACTTTGGGGTTGCCTTGCTATCTTCAAGATAGTCTTCCTTAGCTGTTTTATCAGCTTTGTTGGAGACCAACAAGGATGTGTCACTATGGTAAACCTTATCTGCATTACTTCCTTTACCATTGCTTAATAAGGCACTCTTCCCCAATATTCTGTCAGCATTCTAAAAGAAGAAACAAGCAGACACATAACAAGTTTAGCATGTACTAGTATATGAAACTCATTTCGGCGAACCAGTTCAGTAGTAAGGTGGACAGGATTAAACTACCAAGTCTTCTATTGCCAAGTACTAGTACATAATAAAAGCATCAAACAAACATATATCTATGTCCTATGGTCACTGCATTGTCTTGCCAAATCAAAATAGAGACACGGTTCAAATCATATCAGTTCAAGACAAAGCAGGAGTGAAAGAATACAAAGCGTGGGAAACTACACGACACAACAAAATTTCAGATGGGTACCACGGGTCTACATGTACAACAACACTATTGGCTCTGTTGTGATGCTAGTAATGTGCATGATATGAAAGTCAACTGTATACACAATTGAAATTGAAATCAACAGAGCTATTGATAAGAGCAAACCTGTTAAAGAAACATGCGTGAACATACCTGCTGTGCCATTGGAGTTTCGATTGGATCCTTCAATTTAAAAATAAGTTTGTATGAGTAAATACAGTGATACAAGAACAAAGCAATCATAGTTAAAAAAGGCACGCCTAAGCGAGCGCTTAAGCGCGCCTAGGCTCTAGGTGTTGGCAAAACGCATTGCGCATAACTACGCATAGTCTATGCATAACTACGCATAAGCATGCGCTTTGGTCAGTAAAGCACAAGGCGGTGGCAAAACGCACAATTAACGCCTAGCGCTTTTTGGAACTATGATAGCAATGGAATCTTAAATTAGAACAGTTGTTCTTCAGGTTTAGGCACTTGTTCTACATGAACAGAGTACAGTAAGACGCAATAATATAATACTTAAAAATAGAAAATGATCTCATAGACCTTACCACATTCTTGGTTCGGGACTAGTACAGAACAAGGCGTTCCCAGTCATCGTCCAGTCAATGTGTCTCAGGAGAATGTAAGGGAATTTGATGAATTTCTTTGCCGGTGAAGTACGTTTTCTTCAGTTAATTCTGATACTGCCACCAAGCATTCTTGAAGATAGTAGAGGTGTTAGCACAGGTTACCTCATCCTGAGTTTCCAAATCGGTCCTTCTCTATAGTGAAAAATGGGAAAATTTGCTGTATTATAACCATCATGGAGGTAGGATGTATGGGACGAAGCAAAGTAATTGCCATGAATAACATTACTTACACATAACTCCTGGACAAACACCTGCAACTGGCATTTTCCTTCATCTTCAGTATAATATTTCCAAGATGGGAAGATACGCACATACGATTTAACAACATCAAATGCGATAGATGCTAAACTATGTCTAGATGGTTGTGCTTCCTCCACAGGAATAGGCGTACTAACTGGTGGAGTTGGGGTTCGCCATGATAGTACTGGACCTTTGGGCACTGGAGCTACCTTACTAACTGCTCTTGTTTGAGAGCTCTGTGGTGGAGATGGTGCTGTGTCAACAAGAACTGGGTTACTATCGGCTGGGGTTGGGGTTAGATTGGGTGAAGATGATTCTCTGTTCATCGCAGTAGGGGTACAATCTGCGAGAGTTTGGGTTATGTGTGGTAGGGCTGGTTCTTGTGCATGTACAACCGGGGTGCTATCTCCACCAAGAGGTAGCACTGTTTTATTTGAAGACCATGTTTTTAGTCCGTTAGATACTGGCATCACCCGCTCCAATTCAAATTGCTGATAAACAGGAAACATAGTTGAATGTACATGCATTGTATGAGAGACAGATGCAATATATAGTGTGGAAAAAAGAGGGCATGAAATAATTGACATGTATGTTTTTTAACTAAAACGGATAGCATGACATAATTTCACATATATGATGTGACCTAAACTGGATAGCATAGCATAACATAATTCAAAGATATGATGAATAACTAAACAGGATCGCATGACATAATTCACCTACATGTTATCTAAGTAATCAGGATCGCATCATTTAATTCACATATGTGATTTATATGATAAACAGAGGGCATTCGATATGATGTTTGAACTAAGAACATGGTGTTGAATATTGTGTATATGATGTCTAAACTATGCAATGCAAGACACCGTATGCATGATATGAGCAGTATAACCATGCCAAGTTAGAGCATACACCTCAGTGGGGGAATAGGACTGGTCATTTGTCTATGAATCCATCTCTGAGGAGCTATCGGGACCCAATAAGAGATCTGCTTCGACAGGTAGCACTGTCTGCTCTGAAGGACTTGTTTTCACTCCAGATTTTTCCATCTCCCACCCAAATGGCTGATTCACAGGAAGAGTAGTTTAATGTACAAACATTCTCGACAAATGGAAATGTAATGAAGAAAAGGATGGGCAAGATATCATTCAAATATATGATGCCTGGTTAAACAGGACGACATTGCACATTTCACATATAGTATGGCTAGCTAAAAGACATGAGACTGCATAATTCCCATAATTCCCATATATTGTGTATATGATGTCTAAACTAAGCAGATGACATATATGATGTCAAAAGTAGGCACTGCAAGGAAACATATGCATGATATGACTAACATAATCATGCCAAGGTAGAGCAAACACCTTGGGGGGGTAAATAAGAGTGGTCAGCGGCGTCTGAAACCGCCTCAGAACAGATATCTTCCTCTGGATTACAATCTGGAGAGGGGTGGGGAGGGTTTGCCATTGAACCCACCATGGAGCAATGTCTGCATGACATTGTATTGCCACGCAAAACTCTTCTCTTTTTCTCTACATGTTCAGCATGACCGTGTACAATATCTGACATGCATACGAAAAAATATGGTGAGATTATGTAAGGAGAGCATGCAGAAATTTAGAGTGATGGTAAAAACTAGTGGATGGATCCAAAAATAATGATAGTAGGCTGATGATTGCTTTAAATTAATAAAAAGACAGATGATGATTTCTTTACTATTTGTTTCCCACCCAAGATGAACAACATAGGCATACCCTAGGTGAACCAGATATTAGACATACATACTATTCATTGCTGCCTCGATATGTGCCCCACAACTAATTTAGAACTCAAGTTTGAACATTAATTTGGACCTGACTTGGGAGTCCAAGAGCTGAACAGGACGATAAAGTAGCAGGTAAGTTTAAGCAATGCATAACATAAGCAGAAAAAAAGAGTGCGACCTCTCTTGTGGACCCGTGTAGTCCTCAGGTTCATCTGCTGAGTCGATGATGCTGATGACGTTGCGGTGGGTCCCAACGGCAGGGAAGGAGATCTGAGGCGGCGAAAGACGGTCAGGAGTCGTGATGTCTGGTTTGGTGGATGCTTCTGTCAATGGAGCAGCTCAGGTGAGGTGGACGACGTCGCGGCAGGAGCAGGACAAACCACACAAAGTTCCGTTCGACACGTACCTGTAACTGAAGTAATTCTGTAAGGGCTCATTTGGCTTGCATGATTCTTAAAACGTAGGGATAGGAAAAACACCGAAATAGGATAGGAAAATGCACATGGTAAATAGAGCATTTGTAAACACAGGATTTCTATCAACTTGGGTGTTTGGTTTACAGGAATTGGAAGAGCAGGGGAATGCAAAGAAACATGGCCAAAATAAAGTGATACCATATGAAAGCGTGTACAGTTAGAATGTTATTCTGGCACTAATGCACTTGGTCTTGTTTTCATGCATAGGATTTTGAAAAGTAGGTCCAGGTGGATGTTTTGCTTCATTCCTTTCAACAAAATGCATGAATAATTGAATAGTAGAGTGCCATTGGAAAATTCCCTATTGCTATGTTTTTCCGTTGAAACAAAATAGCCCTAATGGATCGACGTGAATGTATAGTAATAAATGATGCAACAAGTGTACCACCTCTTCGCCGTAGCCGTGTCGACCTCAGCATCATTGGGTTGGTCGCTAAAGCAGTTGAGGCAGAGGTGGCTGTCGGAGGTGTGGAGGAAGATCTGAGAAATCTGTAGACGGCGTCCAGGGCACTGCTCTGTTGTGTTGGATTGTTCTGTTGTTGGAGAAGCTCCGGTGAGCCGTAAGACGTCAAGGCTAAAGCAGCACAAGACAGACATCATCAATCTCAAGTGGAATTCTAATAGCATCTCCAGTACATGATGTAAAATGGATGTAAAATTAACATCACCAAAAACCACCTGACTACAACAGATGAGGTAAAAACTGTTGACTCTGAACTTAACTATAAACTGAAATTTACTGTGGAATCTGAATGCTACTATGGAAACTGAACACAATGGTAGCAGAGAGGCACTTGACATGTAGTTTAGGAAGGGCCTGAAGTTCATCTTCAACCTGCACCCCCCCTGAGCCGCCAGCCCCCACCGGTCGAACCGCCTGCCCCAGCGCCGCCTTGCCGCCCCGAAACAACTCACCATCGCCGCCCCAGCCAGCCCTCTAGGCCCCCCGCCCCCTGCCCTGAACCCTAAGATAGATAGTGGGGTACCTCTCTAGCGAGCCCCCGTCCCCGCTGCGGGTGGTTCTTCCTTAACTCCGGCGAGCCCCCCCAACCCCTGAAAATTGGTTGACCCAAAAGTCGATTCAGTCGACTGAAGTGTGGCTTAATCAAAGCAGAGCGGCAGCACGAGCGAGGGGGAGAGCAGCAGTAGAAGCTGGGCGAGCGAGCGATGGAGCGAGAGCCGGAGCAGCATCAGCAGCGCGAGCGAGCGAGCGAGAGACAGAGCAGCAGCAGCAGATCCGACTGGTATGGCCGCCGCCGCCGAAGGGGCCTCGCACTGGGGGAGAGCCGCCATGAAGATGTCGCCCGTGGCGCCGGCTTCAAGGTAGCCGCTCCATGGGGGTGTAGGATGGAGCACCGTCGGCGCCGGGAGGTCGAGTTAAGGAGAAGGTGCGATGCGATGAGTGTACAACCTCTTTGGTGGTGCCGAGTAGGCCTCTGCTTCGTCCGAGGAGTCGGTGAGGATGCTGTGGTTCCGGTGGACCAGGTTAAGGCGGCGCTGTGGGGATGGAGCAGCCGCGATAGACGAGGCGATCGTCGGAGCAGCTCCTTGGAGGTGTAGGACGGGGCGGCTGAACTGGCGGGACGACAAGATGGACGACGGAACCTCATCCGAGGAGGTGGATGAGGCATGTCGAGCTATTCCGGTGGACGACGTCGTCGGGGAAGAGGCTCCGGCTGGGCAGCGGTGACATGGCGGACGGAGGAGGGTGGGGTTTCGCGGCTGGAGCGGAGAGGTTATGGCGGCCTGGGATTTCGAATGGCGAAAAGGGGGCGATGGGAGGGGGTGAAGCATGACTTAGGGACGCGCTTGTCCAAAATGTAGGGTGTGTTACAAAAGTACCCCCCACCGATTTGAACTAGCGGCCCTTTCGGCTCAGGGTTAGAAGGGGGATTTCGCATGTCGGGATTTGGCAGCTGGAGGGAGTTTTTGTGCGTGTTGTAATTTCGGGATAGCAAGGAGCGGGTTGTGAAGGCACCAGTTTTGAGAGCATGATATCTGAATTTTCGGGATATAACAAGACGCGGGTTGAATTTTAGGGACAAGCCTAACGTGTAGTAATATTGTACTTGTACGTCCCAAATCAATTCGCACTTCCCTCAACCAAAAAGAAAACGAAAAAATCGAACTATTCACACCACACAAAGAGAGAGTCTTGCCCCGTTTTACTATGCAAATGCTATTCAAAGCTACTCCCTCCTTCCATCTATATAGGGTCTAATGTGTTTTTCGATGCTAACTTTGACCAAATATTAGAGCAATGATATATGACATGCAACCTACACAAAGCACACAGTTAAATACGTCTGTGAAAGGTTCTTTCAATGATATAATTTTCACATTGTGCATGTCATGTACTATTAATCTTGTCAATAGTCAAAGGCGGTCTTAAAAATCTCATTACGCCCTATATAAATGGAAGGAGGGAGTATGAATCCATGATATGTCCGATTAATTTTTTTTCACTTGCTGTATAATGCATGTAACCTACTCATACCAACATTTTAGTGCATTCCAAATGTCTATACTACCGCTGCAATTCGAACTAAATTTGAATTCGTTTCTCTATTTCAATAAGAATCTACAATCATGATTGTTGCCAACTTCAACCATCATAGTTTCCTTGCTATCCGCCAGATATAAATCAGACGGCCTATAATGCAGGATGGCAGGCACACCATCATCAGCAACTCCGTTTTTTATAAGAGTAGAGATAAAATATATTAAATGTAGTATAACATGTTCATAACCACATCATGTGTATCACCGTTATATATATTCACACATGCGTCGATTTAAAACACTATGATAAATTCTTCAAATATCCGAATTCTCTTTTTATAATGAAGTATATATGATCTCTATTCGTCTTTTACACCCACACAACCCTCTTATCTTTGTAGCTAGTGCTAACTTTCTCTTGTGCATGCACACGCCCGCATCCCTCTCACCCTCCCTCAGCATTCTCTAGCTCCATCGCGCAAATTCGTCTTTTCACTTTAGGTCGTTCACCCATGGTGTGTGTAGGCCCCCCCAACTCCTTCTTTATGGCGCACATCGATCGATATGCCTCTCTAGCCAGGTGTGCCTAGCACAAACACAAGCTTCCCCTATTCTCTTGTCACCGTCCATGCCTCACTCCCACCACTCTTTTCATCGTTCTCGTACTCGCACACTCCTCCCCCCTCGATATAGTATGCCTCTCGTACCACCTCCCACATGCATCTCTCTCTCTATCCTTCTCCTCGTGCCTCATTTGCTTCTAACACACACATGCATGTATACCGATCGATCTCCCAACATATACCTAGATCGACTTTAACTACCCCCCATCGATCAACGTACCTCACAAGTTATGTCTCTCCTTTCTCTAACAAAGGGTGATTGATCTTCCTATGTAGTTACGTCTGCTTACCACAGCCACATCGTCCCCCCTCATCATTTGTGCATGCCTCCTGACCCGTCTCTCACACGCACGTGCACAGACAACAAGCAGCCATCTCCTCTCTTATTGAGATTGCGGGCGTGCCCCCCGTCTGTCTAGCAAGCCTATCCCACCATTTGTTAGAAGCAACTCCACTACCACCCCCTCCAACACACTAGCTCTGTCTCTCTCCCAACCTTATTCCTCTCCTGCACATATGCATGGATGCCGATCGATCTCCCTTAATACATGAGGCAGATCGATCTCCTTACTACATGAGGTAGGCCTCTCTCCTCCACACATATACCAGCCATTGTACCTCTATAGTTAATTGGGCCTCCCTCTTCCCCCACCACACATCGATAGTCGAGCGCTGCAGGTAAGCATCCATGCCATAGAGACAAACTGCACATGTCCCCTCTCACGTTCCAGTAGGCCAGCCACTCTATATCTTTGACGTGGGCACACACAAATTCGATGGCACTCTTTATCGATCGCGCGCGCACACACACACATCATCCCTCTCTTTGATTCTATGGACACCTCAAGCCGATGATACCTCCTCTCTCTTCTCGTGGATCGCCCCCTCTATATATATGTTATATCCAGGACTCTATTTCACACACATTGCATATGCTACATTTTTTTATTGACTCCCCCCCCAAAAAAGCTCTCAAGAACCCACACAATATCTCTCTCTAGGTTTGTATCTCTCTCACACAACCCCACGTAGGTGGTGTATGTATACAAGAAGAGAATAGGTGCACCGTGCACGTACTCGCGCTTCGTGCCCAGCCACACCCACGTGGGTACACGGTGGAGCTCATTTCTTTACGAAATGGCAGCCCACGTGCTAATTTGAACGCCTGTAGTGGTTGTTTACCTAGGGAGGTCGTGTACCACGCGTGCACGAAACAAAGTTCGACTTGACGCGTTGCCGCGTTATTTTTAAATAAAGTTATAGCGCTCAATGGCACGTACACAGAATATAAAACGATTTTTATGGAGAAAAAGGTAGTCCGCTTACTATATACAATGGAGCCTGCCTGCCTGGTTTGTCGCTCTTCAGAGTATCTCACACAAGGCTGTGGTGGCCTCTCTTTCTCTCACCGTTGGTCACTGATCCGGCCGCATCCCGTCCGCCAGGGGAAAAGGGAGTGCGGTGGCCTCTCTCTCTCTCTCACCGTTGGTCACCGATACGGCCGTATCCCGTCCGCCGGGGGAAAGGAAGGAAGTGTATCGTTTCTCCGTTCGACGGCGCCGAGGCAGCACGTCCCGATCTGCGGTACACGCTGTTCTCTCTGACCAAGCTCCGGTGTGGCAGGGCCTACACCACCTGCTCGCAGATTCCGCCCGCCGCCGCTCACCTAGTTACATCCCGACGACCTCCAGGTATCCCCTCCATCCTTTCTCCACTGCCCGTCTTCCCATGTCGCTGCATGTGGATCTTCCATAGTTCTTTGCCCAAAACGTAGCTCGTCCGGCGTACTTTCCATATTGCATTCTCATCCTCACACCGTTTTAGACAAACACAACCGTTTTATTATCTTCCCTTAGGACAAGGAATATGCTTCTTTTTTGTCGTCGCATGTGTCATCAACTGTTATTGGCCAGTAATTGTTTCCTTGCTACCTCGTTTTTGCAAACAGGGCTATCCATTTCACCTCGTTGCTATTGCGACCTTTTGGTGAACTGCACAAATCATTTTTTTCTTAAGAGTGTTTTGTGCAGTTGTACTAAATTGTCACACGGGCAACGTCTCTACATTTCAGTGCGACTGCACAAGAGGAGATTTGGTTTTGCTCTATCCTCCTCATCCAACTCGAGCCTAATCTTCTCCAACTAGTTAGTCTGAAGAGAGACCGCAAAGGTGACCTGCTTCTATTTGTTGTGTTATTGTTTTCATCAGCAGTCCTCTATTATCGTAATCACACTTAATATCTTTGGAACAGGGACGCTCAGCTCTATTTTAGTGGAACTGCACAAAATGATCGGAATGTTGCATGCTCCAGACAGCTACTTTTTTCCCAACATGCCTTGTTGATTAGACAGAGCTGGGGGGACGTTTGCTGCCAATGAAAGCATGGATCAATTTTAATTTAACACCTTCTCACAACTCTGTTTTCAGTTGTGATGTAATTATTAGCTCTGATCTACTAATAATTGACATGCATTAGGAAGGGAGTTAGTTTTTTATTATTTCCGAAAGAGCATCGATGGCAAGACACGCCGAAACAAAAGATGAAAGCTCACACCATTGTACAATTTCATGTCGCTGGAAAATTATTTGTATAGTACGTCAATTATGTAAACAAATGATGGAAGCTTGATAGCATTGCCAGAAGCCTCTTCATCATCTGGGTCCATGTGCCATGCATAAAATTATACTCCTTCGTTCCTAAATATTTGTCTTTTTACAAATTTCAAATGGGCATATTTTAGAGTGTAGATTCACTCATTTTGCTTCGTATGTGTACCCCCTCCGTTCCTAAATATTCTATTCGTCTTTCTAGAGATTTCAACAAGTGACTACATACGGAGCAAAAATGAGTGAATCTACACTCTAAAATATGTCTATATACATCCGTATGTGCCAGTCCATTTGAAATCTCTAAAAAGACAAATATTTGAGTAGTCACTCGTTGAAATCTCTAGAAAGACAAATACTCCGGAGTATATTTAAGAACCTAGGGGGTAGTGGACAACCGCATGGGAGACTCAGCTCGGTCGTTGCGCTGCATTCATAGTGAGTAATGAGCAGTCAAATCATAAGCCCCACCTTTCCCACTGTAAGTTGCTCTGAAGAAGCAACCATCAATACGCTCTTCTTTGAATCCGCTCATACTACTCCATCCGTCACTGTTTATACAGCGCGCTTCAGAAAAAAGAAAACAAATCTGTGGGACCAAGGCGACTAGCGATCGACCTGAAAAATAGCATTGGTAGTTATAGCACGACGTCTATTACTAGAGGAATAATGCGTACACACATGCATACAGTGATTCCACCCCGGGTACACACATGCATGCACGTACTCCACTCCGTAGTAGTACAGAGTACACGGAGAGAAAATTGTGGACTTGATTGCAGTTATGACGCCCTAATTAATCGAGCATTAAACCAAACGCATCTAAAGTCTCTCTGGTGCTGGAAATGCATTGAGAGAAATGCATCATAATGAAGCTCGCCCAATAAACTGTGATGGAGTGAGGAGTAGTATGAAGGTGCAAAACCAAGTATGCGTATGGCCAGTCAGTTAACGCACCTCCTCTTGGCATATCACTGACATGTGGGACAGGAGTGTGAGCAAACCGATCTCAATTGGCGGCAAAGAGCCAACCCGCCATTCCTTGAGAGAGACGAGGAGCTAGAACACACAGACGGGCTTGCACGGAGGCCAAGATATATTCGAGCATGGTTGGTTGATCGATATCATTCATTACATGTTGGGCTTCCGTTTTCTGCCCTTCTCCAGAATAAATGTGTACTTTATCAGAGATAAAAAAAATAGGAGTACAGACTCTCCACCATGCGGTTCTAGTAGTAGTACTACTCGTACTACTGCGCTTGGCTCTTCGCCTCTTCGTGAAGTCGAACAATGATGGTACTCTGCATGTTGGGTACTACAGTGTATGCCTCTGACAATCTGACACCGAATGGACTGATGCATGTCCACTGAGGGTAGGTTGCATTAGTCAAAAGGCGTAAGTGAGCTTCACCTTATCCTACAAGCTTCTCCTCGTTTTGTGAGTTGACGGGACACACCTAAAAGTAGTGCTAGTCCATACTCCCTCCTTTCTGGTTAATATGGCTTAATCTTTTTTGCGGGTAAATGAGAGAGCTTTATTCATATATAAGCATTCTTATGACGATCAGCCAAGACACTAGTCGTTGGACTTCATAATACGCTCATTGCGCTCAATATATATATTTTCTGGTGTTTATACGTCACTAGCTCACACTGACTGAGTATGTGTGTGCATGCACGTGTAGGTTGAGCACTTGAGCATGACCGTGTGTGTTCCATCATGTGCTCGGACATGCATGCATTAGGGCTTCGTGCGTGTATTTGCGTCCATGTGTACGTGTGACTGTTGCATACACGTAGGGGGAGTACGTGTAGGGGCCACTAATGAGCAGTCAAATCACATAGTAAGTTAGTCGGAAGAAGCAACCATCATTTCACTCTGGAATGACACATACGCAATATAAAATGGTTGATATGGAGAGAAAAATAAAACCACTATATATACATTAGCAGGAGCCTAAGCTACAAGCCTGCTTGCTTAGGTTGCCCACTTCACAAGCATAGAACGACGGGCCTGATCCCGTAGCTGAGGGAAGGGAACAATGTTCTGCGTAGACGCGGTCGACATCGGCGAGGGAGAAAACCCACAGTCGGTGCATCCAATCGGGGGTCCCAGCGGTATGGGCCGATGCCGCGTACCAATCGTCCTTCTAGCTACAGCCCGACGTCCCAGGTATAGTCCATCTTCCTTTTGGAGCCGGCTTGCTCCACTGCCATAGCTCCATCTCCATGTCGATCTTTCTATACTTCTACCGGCTTCTACTTATGATGAGTTTATGTCTAATGAACTAGTGCCAGTACTATTATTCTAATCACACTTCTTCAACATCTTTGCCATCGGGGATGCTCAGGTCGATTTTAGTGGAACTGCACAAAAGCATCGTATGATCCGAGGGTGCCAGCCGTCTTTCCTTCGACATGTTCTACCTGGCCAGGAAATTAAATCATGTTTATGGTTTAGGGTTTAAGTCATAGTGACCCCATCAGTATTTTTCTTTCGTACATGCTCTCACAATTTTTTTATTTAGTTGTGAAGTAAATATTGGCTATGATCTGTGAATCATTGAGATGCATCAACATGCATGTTAGTTTTCCTTTGTATTTGATGGAATGTTGTAACGGGGCAACCTTGGAATAGGAATGAAAATGGAGTGGAAAGTTTCCGTTTTTCCGGAGAAAAAATGGAAACGGAGAGAAACCAACGTTTCGTTTCGTTGGATCGCGCCATCGAGCAAAACCAACGTTTAAATCGCGCCTGTCGTGTTCGTATCTCACCCTCCTCCACGGCTCGACCCCATAAGGTCGCTCGGCATGCCACTCACCACAAACCGAGTAGTATATGATAACTTTCCCGCCTGCTTGTCGATGGACCGCGCCATGGAGTACTAGCACTACTGGAAGAGATTAACGAGTTGGGGGAGGACAGCTAGTTGTAGCACGGCCTCCCAAGAACTTTTTACATGCATGTTGTATCCGGCTATTGCGACCTTTGAACGCGGAGCAGCCGCGTGCACCCAGAAGCAGCAGGTCGATGCTCTCTCGGCCGGCGTGCCACTTCAATGCCGGCGCCAGTGAGAGGTCACGTCCGCTCTGGCCGGGCATGAATGCGGCACTGACCGTTTCGGGCGGGAAGCACACGCGGGTGATGAAGAGGGTTCGGGTTGGTCAGGACCGGCCGTGGCAGCGGTCCATACGTGCACAATCAAGAGATGTTGTACATTAATATTGCTGCGTATATAATTAACAATGTAAAGAATGTGCCAGTTGGACAAATATGATTGGAGATGGAGATGAAAATGGAATTTTATGTAGTAAACATGGATATGCATGTCTATGTCTATGTGTGTGTGCACGACGACTCTCGCGACCTGGAAGCGGGGGCGTGTTTTTGATCGAGTTTTCTTTCTTGGTACGTTAGAAAATCAGTTTGTCTAATTCACATCTACTGATGTCATTTAAGGATATCACATCTAAGCTCCCACAAGTATATAATGTACAGCAACAAGAAACAAAAAAAAACTAGGACAAAAAAATAGACCACAAACAAAGTGGACATTAACTTAGATGTGACATAACTATGTCACATCTAGATGTGACATAACTATGTCACATCTAGATGTGTCCTAGACAGACCCTTAAAAAATTGTCCGCCAGTTTTCGTTTCTTTTTTCCGGGAACGCGCATATTCTATTTAAAACCACTGCCGTCTAGGTGAGTAAGTCATCTTAGGTTGTGCACCGTGACCAAGGAGGAGGGGAAAACGAGAGACATTAATGTTTATTTGCTAATTAATAGCATTGCATGCAATGAACTAATCACTGCATGTCGTGTTTGTAGTCTCAACTCATTAAAAGCATGCACACCCCTTATCTTTTATAGGTTGATATGTCAAGAAACAAGAAACGAGGTAGAAGTTAATGCACCGCGCCTAAGTGTTTTGGGATTATTTGGTTTTCATAAGATGACTTACACACCTAGACGAAGGGATTCCACTAGGTAGATAAGTATTTGTAGAGATTCCACTGGTGAACTCCATACAGAACAAAATGAATGAATCTACACTTAAAATGCATCTATATACATCCGCATGTGGTTCATGGTGAAATCTCTACAAAGACTTATATTTAGGAACGGAGGAAGTACTAGTATAGTATGTACTGTAATTTATCAGCGAGATAAATTTGTACAATGCTATGAAGCTTCCAGCTTCTGTTACATGTATCTTGCATCCAAGGTTGCCCGTTGCAACATTTCATCAAATACAAAGGAGACTAACATGCATGCTATTGCATCTCAATGATTGACAAATCATAGCCAATATGTACTCCCTCCGTTCCAAAATAAGTGTCTCAACTTTATGCAAACTTTAGTACAAAGTTGTACTACTACTAAAGTTGACACTTATTTTGGAATAGAGGCAGCTAAAGAAAAAAACGATCCATGCAGTCCCTAGCCCTTGAACCGTAAACCCTAACCAGGCTTAAATTTGCTGGCAACGTGGAGCTACCCAAGAAATGAAGTTTGCAACCTTTTGACCATCGGATCATTTTGTGCAGTTTCACCAAAATCAAGATGAGCATCCCTGTGGCATAGAAATTAAAGAAGCGTGATTAGAATAAGATTACTGGGACTAGTTGATTCACAAATACAGTACGTAGAAGCCAGTAGAGGTATGTGCGGGGCAAAGAAGTAGAGAAATATACACAAGGAGTAATGTGGGCAGCTGGAGCAGTGGTGCAAGCCGGCTGTAAAGGGAGTTGTACCTGAGGGACATAGCTCAAACTTGAGGAGGGCGGTGGGAGGCGGCAACTGCCCACGTCGCGGCAGTGAGCAAGGGACAAAGGCAACCTCACCGGCTTTATGATAGAGAATGGCGGGGACCCCTGATCGGGACGTGCCGACAGTGGGTTTTCGCCGTCGGCGACGGCGACCGCATCTACACTAAGCATCCACTCCTTCCTCCAGCGGACATGATCCACCAGGATGTTAGAGATGTGTCCACAGTCGTTTTGTGCGAGAGAGTGTGAAGAGAGCAACCCCAGCAAGCAACCATGTAGGCTGGCCCATCCTGACTATGTATATAGTGGAGCGGTTTCCTTTTCTCTCCATATGAACCTATCATATTGCGTACATGCCACTGAAGAAAAAAAAACTTTATTTATAAATGACGCGGCACCTACTACTCGTTCTCCTATAACCTTGCGCTTGGCATCTCCAAAATATTAACCTTGCGATTGGCTCTTCGCCTCTTTGGGAAGTCGAGCAATAATGGTAGTGCAGTGTATATCGTTCTGGCTATATGAGACCGAATGAATTGCTGCACGTCCACCACGTGGGTGAGGGTCGAGGGGCGAGGGAGAGTGTTACATACGGAGCAAAATGAGTGAATCTACACTCTAAAATACACCTATATACATCAGTGTTTGGAGTATGTACTAGTAGTTCATATTGAAATCTACTAAGGGACATATATATTCCAAACAATATCATATAATCTCTATAACCAAGGTATTAGTAGGGACGAGGAGTAAACGGAGGGAGTAGTAAAATTTTCTCCTCGTCCTGCGAGCCACCGCGCGCATGGGCGAGGGAGCGGGCAAAAGGAGCAAGCTTCACCTCATCCTGCGAGCCACTGCGCCCGTGGGCGGGGGAGACGGTGTACTAAGCAAGCTTCTCCTCGTTCTGCAAGTTGACGGGACACATCAAAATTACTCCAGTGTATAGAGCCTTGCCTCTAAGGTAGGCCCCACATGGTTTGCCTCTTTTTTTAATTTAACATAACGCGTCAAGTAGCAGTTTGTTTGTTCACCCGTGGTAGATGATCCTCCCTCCACCAAGTGGACAACCAGTACACGTGCCAAATTACCACGTGGGCTACCTTTTTCGTACAGAAATGAGCTCCACCGTGTGCCCGCACGGGCGTGGTTGAGAAAGAGATGGGAGTACGTGCGCCGTGCATGCACGTCCCCCACCTACGTGCACTACAAAAAAAAGACACTTCTGTGACATTTTGGGCAGAACGAATTTTTTTTCTGTCATACATATGACACTTCTATGACGATAATTGTGACAACACCTGGTATCATCATAGATGTGGTGGGCTCCTACTTCTATGACAAAAAATCATGACAGAAAATGGGCTTTTCGTCCTGGGCGGGCCGGAGACGCAGCTGCATGACATTCTTTGGGCCGTCCATGACGGAAAAAACCGTGGTAGAAGCGAGGGGGAGGAAAATTTCGGGGAGTTGCCGGTTACGGTGGGAGAGCGATGCGCGTTTCTCTCGTACAGGTACACACGTGTGTGCGAGGTGTTGGCTCTAACTGAAGCCGAGCGAGGCGTTGGGCTCTAACTAAACCCGAGCGATTGCACTGCAGGCTACGCGTTACTGAACCCGAGCTATCGATCGATGGCTGTTAACTGAACCCGATGGAGCGATTCCTTTGCTACTGCTGCTAACTGAAGCCGATCGATTGGATGAACAGTTAGCGTTGCGGGGGGGGGGGGGGGGGGTTGGATGAATAGTGAGCGGTGGCGTTGCCTCTGGATGAACAGGAACCCGTGCTGTGGAGGGCTGGATGAACAGTAGACGGTGGAGGGGTGGTTGAACAGGACCCCGTGGTGTGGAGGGCTGGATGAACAGAAGACGGTGGAGGGGTGCCCATGGAGGGGTGGTTGAACAATAGCCGGTGGAGTAGCGCGTGGTGGAGGCTGGATGAACAGGAGCCCGTGGAGGCTGGAGGAGGTCGACGGTAGCCCGTGGAGGCTGGAGGAGGTCGACGGTGGAGATGAACAGTATCCCATGGAGTCCCGTTTTGTGGTATGCCACACCCCTCCCCCCCGTTTCGACCGTAGCACTCCAACACAAGTCCGTTTCATCCCTTTTGCGGTACGCCACACCCTTCCCGATGAACAGGACCCCCGTTTCGACCGTAGGAGGTCCGTTTCGTCCGTTTTGCGGTACGCCACACCCCTCCCGATCAATAGGACCCCCGTTTTGACCGTAGGAGGTCCGTTTCGTCCTTTTGCGGTATGCCACACCCATCCCGATCAGCAGGACCCCCGTTTCGATCATAGGAGGTCCGTTTCCTTCATTCTGCGGTACGCTGGGCCTCGTTTCCATCGCCTGTTCCGTCCAAGCTGGTTGGCTCCCACGCGTTCCGTTGCCTCCCGATGAACACCACGCATTCCGTTGCCTCCCCATGAACACGAGTATTCCGTTGCCTCCCCATGAACACGACGCATTCCGTTGCCTCCCCATGAACACGACGCATTTCGTTGCCTCCCCATGAACACGAGCCCTCGCCATACGTATGCGCGACTACGCGTTCGAGACCCCGCCCGTATGTACACATACATGGCCGTATTTTCTTCCTTGCAGCCTGGCCGCTGTACATACATGTACATGCTACGTGCGCGCCTCTACTACGACACCGACGCGCCTCTACTACGACACGTGCGCGCCTCTACATCGACCAGTATATATGTACGTACAAGTTCGCGACTAGAATGACAACGCTACGCACGCTTCGACCAAGTGGGTCCCAACTGTCAGGCAGTTCCTTGCATGCGAAAATGTAGCTGGTGGGTCCCAGCAGTCAGAGGGGCGAATCATTTTTTTGCCCGGACGCACTTCCTTTGCATGCGAAGATGTAGCTGGTGGGTCCCAGCAGTCAGGGGGGCGAATCGTTTTTTTTGCCCGGACGCACTTCCTTGCGTGCGAAGATGTAGCTGGTGGGTCCCAGCAGTCAGGGGGAAAATCGTTTTTTTTGCCCGGACGCACTTCCTTGCGTGCGAAGATGTAGCTGGTGGGTCCCAGCAGTCAGGGGGAAACTTTTTTTCGCGAAATACGGTGGCCCGTCCGGTGGGTCCCTGCTGTTAGGTGGAGGAATCATTATTTTCCGCGTAATAAGGAGGCACTTCCTTGCTGCGGCCGTGGACCCAGCTGTCAGCCTCTCCATGTACAGTCCACGTCCGATGGAAGTCATTCCTTGACCACGTTGACCACGCCGCGCCGAGAGCACCACGGCGGTGGACAACGGTGAGGCCTAGGAAGGGGACGACTCGGAGCCGGGGAAGACGCAGTAGTGGATGTCCACGCGAAGAGGAGTACAAGGGTTCACTGGTTCGGCTGCAGTGTGAGGCTGCTGTCGCCATAGATTAACAGGGTGTGTGGGTGAGTAGAGGGATAGCCTAGCCAGCGGTGGGAGTAGTAGGGGGCGGTGAGGCCTCCGCGGCATCACAGCTGGCCACGGGAGGCAGGAGCACACGGGCAAGAAGACTAGAGGTTGAAGAAGCACTACAACCGTTGGATGAACATCGTACGGTAACAGGAGCTAGAATCGTTCATATTGACTAAGTTGACAAAGCCCTCCGTCCCCGTCAACTTTGTAGGCCCACAAGTCAGCCTCCCAGTATGCTGGGTTCCAGCTGGCAGGGGGAGTATTCATTTTTTGTGCGTAATAAGGAGGCACTTCCTTGCGTGCGAAGATAGCTGGTGGGTCCGAGTAGTCAACGGGGGGCACGTTTTTTTCGCGAAATACAGAGGCCCTTCTGGTGGGTCCCAGATGTCAGGTGGAGGAATCATTATTTTGCGCGTAATAAGGAGGCATTTCCTTGTGTGAGGCCGTGGACCCAGCTGTCAGCCTCTCCATGCACAGCCTACTTCCGATGGTGTCGTTCGTTGACCATGTTGACCACGCCGCGCCGAGCGCATCCAAGGTGGTGGACAATGGCGAGGCCCCGGATAGCAATGAGCCGGAGATGGGAAGACGTGGGAGTAGAGTCACAGACAGAGAGGTGTACGAGGGTTAACTGGTTCTAGTGCGGTGTGGTTCGGTAGTTGGTGGAGAAGAACAGGAGGTGTGGAGGGTTGGAGGGATGGCCTGGCCAACGGTGGAGTAGCGCTGCATAGCGAAGCGTGCTAAGAAGAGCTGCTAGCAGCAGGAGGCTGGAGGTGGTCCCGGCGGTGCTGGAGGAAGAAGACGAGAGACTGAAGATGGATGCCGGCCGTTGGATGTAAATCCAACGGCTATCATGTCAGAATCATTTGTTGACTAAATTTACAACGACTTGCGTTGGCTTCGACCTATTGGCCCACATTTCAGCCTCCAAAAATGTGGCACGTATTCAACCCATTTTTTCAGAATTTACAGTCTTTTTTTTGCGCGGTAGAATTTACAGTCAATTTGATCTTTTTCTTGAATTACAACCATTAGCTGGGCTGGGTGAACAATTAATGTAGCTTTCATGCGCCCATTTATTTTATTTCCTGAAAAATTACAGGCCATTTGCACTTTATCTAGATACACGATTTTGCTGGGCTGATTCTAATTATAATGTTGGGTTGGGCCAGCAATGTTATCAAAAAATAAAAAAGGGCTGAGCATTTTGTTATAAATATATTTAAATAATAAGTGATATTATTACATTCGTCCTTTAATCTTACCAAGCTTTTGTACACAATCACTAGGATTTTCGTGCCAAAACAATCCAGGATTTTATTTCTTAAGAAATTATTTTTATAAGTTAATAAGATGTGGGATATCGTTTTCTTACGTATGTAAGTATCTGTTAAATATATGATGACAATTAAAATAATATATAATAACATATAAAATAATTTTAATATATATAATATAGTTAAAAGGGAAACATAAGTTGTACCTGGCGTTCCTATTCTTATATAGAAAAATAGAACAGACCGCTGCGTTTTCTTTAAAAAAATACATAAATTGGGCAGCCAAAAATAAAACCTCGGATGGGAGGTCCATAGGCCGGTCGATACATGACGGCCCTAAGAAAATACAAACAGGCCCTCCCATCCGAGGTCGTGGGATGCGCATGTTAAAAATGAAAGCCTGGACGGGGCAGCCCAAAACCACGTCCAACACTTGCCAAAACTCCGTCCCTTGTTTTCTCTGTGTTTCGCACACTCAACATTGTGTGGGCATTTTGATTGTGCATCATATGAAGATGTTCTATGCATGAATGTTGATTATCATGATGTTAACTGGCTGGTAGTTCCATTTTTGACCACGAATAAAACTTCCAACATGATGTTAACCCTGTTTGAAAAGGTCGTGTTAATATAAATGCTCTGCCTCTGAAAGTTGCAGTTTCTTATCTGAAACTGAACTTGCAGTTTCTTATCTGAAACTGAAACTTGCAGTTTCTTCTCATCTGCACTTTTATACTCTTATGAAACTACATTTTTTAAGTGCTAAAAATAGAACTCTAGAATTCATAAATTTTTTCATATGCTCAATACTGCAAATCTGAAATTCAAAAGACATTCATATATGAAAGTACTCTCAAAATACACAACACAAAACACAATTCACAACCTGCAAATACTGACAACCCTAACCTCCTCCTAACAATTCACAACCTGCCCGACTATTGGGCTGGGGGGGAGTCCCCTCCTATTCCTCGGCGGTAGACAGCCGCCCCATGAGACAATGTGAACGGAGAGGGAAACGATGGCGGGGAAGCGTCATCGGGCCAACTGCTTTTCTCCTCTTGAAGTTGGGTTCGGTCGACAAAGACTCCACCGGCTCGCTCTAGCAGGACACCATCACAAGCGGCACCCTGTAGATGCTCGATCCTTCAATCTCTGGTGGATGCTCCATCTGGGATCGATACTCCCACCCACCGCTCCCTCACGATCGGATTCGGTGAATCTGTTTGCTCCATGGCCCAGAGGAGCAGCTCTATGTACTCCGGCGCGACTCCCTCCAGGAGTATCGCCACCTTTTCGCTCTATTGCAGATATTTGTCCATGGATGTCGCCGTCGCCGCTAGTTGGTCCTTGTTGTCAAACCAAGACTGTATCTCCAACATCCTAGCTAGCTTCACAGGGTCGCCGTCTGCGATCCTCACATATCGGTTGTACTCCTCCATCGATCTACTTCTCCACAGCACCTTCACGCGCCGACGGTGGTTTTTGAATGGAAGAGGAGAGGAGCGGTGCTGGTTTTGGATTAGAACGGGAGAGGAGCGACACTGGTTTTGGACTGGAACAGGAGAGGAGGGGCGGTGGTTTTGAAATGGAAGAGGAGAGGAGCGGCGCTGGATTTAGATTGGAACATGAGAGGAGCGGCGGTGGATTTAGATTGGAACAGGAGAAGAGCAGAAGATCGGCGCTGGTCTTGGAAGTATTTTTTGTTGTTTTGCGTATTTTGGGTCAAAGTTTGACCACGTACTGTATGTGACAAGAAAAATGTGAATGCATGTCACCAAAAATTGTATCGTTTGGTTCGTATCTGAATGTACTTTCAAATTATATTATTTTTGCAACGTATAACATGTATTTTATGTGTGAAAATCATGGTCAATTATGACCCAGAATAAAAGGGAGACTAGTTAATGTGGGGTCGCTTTCTTAATTGAAGGGTAAATTGATTTTGATTTTGATCCAGTCACAGCGCTCCGGCCCTCTCGCCCAATCCTAAATCGCTGCCGCACGCTCCTCTCCCTCTTCTCCATTGCAAAACCACCTCCTCTCCTCTCCATCATCTCCATTCCAAAACCACCGTCTCGCCTCTCCCTCTTCTGATCTTCTCCATTGCAAAACCACCTCCTCTCCTCTCCATCATCTCCATTCCAAAACCACCGTCTCGCCTCTCCCTCTTCTGATCTTCTCCATTGCAAAACCACCTCCTCTCCTCTCCATCATCTCCATTCCAAAACCACCTCCTCTCCTCTCCATCATCTCCATTCCAAAACCACCGTCTCGCCTCTCCCTCTTCTGATCTTCTCTCCATTGCAAAACCACCTCCTCTCCTCTCCATCATCTCCATTCCAAAACCACATCCTCTCCTCTCCCTCTTCTCTATTGCAAGACCACCGTCTCTTCTCCCATCTTCCAAAGCTAGCACCGGACCACTCAGAACGACATCTATGGAGAGGATGCAACAGCGAATCAGGTAGATCACCGGCGGCGA
The DNA here is from genome assembly GCF_018294505.1 of Triticum aestivum. Lineage (NCBI taxonomy): Eukaryota > Viridiplantae > Streptophyta > Magnoliopsida > Poales > Poaceae > Triticum > Triticum aestivum. The sequence continues at coordinate 669,165,693 of NC_057798.1, read as the reverse complement.
CCATGCAAAGTTAGCCAGGTTCAAGGAGATCCTTAGTTGGTTTGACAATGAGTGGGAGATTTCGAGGATGGTGCGGGCCATGTTGCAATGTATGCGAAAGAGCGAGACGACGGTGATGAGGGCGGCAATGTACATGTACTCCTCGATGGCAGTCACGCTGCAGTCCTTCAAGTTTATTGAGTATCTCCTATGGGCGATGGAGCAGACAGATTCGCCGAGGCGACAGTCAGGCGGAGGTGGTGGGTGTACAGGTCAAAGGTCGAGCACCCAGAGGATAACGAATTGATCGAGTATGGTGTGCCGTTCGTGAGGGTGCAGAGCCAGCCGGACCCACATGAGTATTCGTTCTCCCACCGCAAGAGGAGGCCGGATGGCGCGATGTCGCTTCCCCGACGTTCTCCACGGTTCCCTCGATGCTCGCTTTGTTTCAACGACGGTGGTAGGGTCTAAGGTAAGCTTCGCACTAACCTAATCTTCCACCTGCTCATGCTTACAATCAGTGTGACAGCTAATGAAAATCATGCTTACAATTAGTCTCCGAGTACTACGCCAATCACCCTAAAATAGCTCCGGACCTTTGGATCAAAGTTGTGACACAGTGTACAAATAAAGAAAAATAGATTGGCGCTTCTTTCAGAAAAGAGTACTCCCTAGAAAACTGCCAATATAAGCTACTAGTATTTGGTTAGAGGATTTGCTGCCGAGAAAGATCCGTCCACATAGAGCGCCACACATCCCACTGGTTGTGGTGGATGCCAATGCGTGCATGCAGCATGGTTGGTGTCGGTAATGTTTACTTGGCACACCTCGCACTCTACATATATGCCGGTTCCATATGTACATTTGTGCAGTTCCACCAAAATGCAGTTGAATAACCCTGTTTGCACAGATAATGAAAAAGCGTGATTACATTATAGTGGCACTAGTTGATGAAACACACAAAATAAATAGAAGAAAATATTGCGATAGTATCATAGTATGCCATGATGCGAGGGCAAGATGGGCCCTGCGACGCCTCATACGGTACACCTCATACTAGACATCATCCCAAGTCTCCCAGATACACCTTCTGCCAGTGATGAACATCAGTGTACAGCAGTAGTACAAGGAGGCGCCTTGAGACATTCAAATCTCTATTTTTGTACGTATCAACTAAAATTAAGCAACCAGTTTGCAGAAACGCTTAAGCATTAACAATGGGACTAGTTGATGAAACATACTTTAACAAAGAGAAGCACTTTCTTTATCTACATTGGAAATGAAATGATAGAGATGACACTCGCTCTATTTTAACTGTATTATTACTTCATTTTATCAGTGACACTAGGGTCGAGCAGGTGGCGAACGAGGTGTACCGTGCGTCGCAAGGATGGAGGCCGGGGGTGCTTAGACTGGGATGCTGAAGCTGGCTCTTTCAGTCACCAACATGGATGATTCAATTCATGGGACCTTTTGGTGTAGTTCACCTAAAATGAAGCAATGTCCCGTGAGCTAGCAGCTTCTTCTTCATTTTTTTTAAGAAAAGGGCTCCAGCCCCAGTTCCATTTCCATCAGAAAACGAAACCCACCGAGCTTCTTCTTCATTAGTTGCAATAAAATTGAGCAACATCAAGGTTGGTTGTGAAGCTCCTGGAATGCTCAACTATAATTTGGATATCATTTGTGCAGTTCAACTAAGATCGAGCGTGAAATGTATATCTCTATTTGCACAAAAAAGGTGGAAAGGAGGGTGACTAACAAGTAACAAGTGATGAAACCTGCATCAAATGAAAAGAAGCATGTTCCTTATCTGAATGGAAATCCTACAAGGACAGTAGCAATTTCTAAAGCAGTGGCATTGCTAGATATTAGTGTGGGCATCAGGATTAACTATGACAACCGTTAAATACGACATTACTTTGGGCACGGGAGAGTAGGCGGACCAGGACAGTTGCATTTCTAAAGAAAAGAACCAACTTATCTTAATGGGAAATTTTAGCAGGACATGTAAAGAAGTGCCATTGATTCATATTACTGGAGGCATTACATTGAAAACAACATTGGTTTAACGTGTCCTTACTTTTAACAGCGCGACTGCTACATTTTACCAGTGGCATTACATAAGGGTGGCTCGGGGCAACAAGCATTAGAACAAGATATCTGGGTTGGGCCCATTTTTGTTCGGTATAGCCACCTTATACTGTGTGAGGCTAGCAAATCTAGTGCTGGACTTACTCTATTGACTTGTCCCCCAGTCCCCACTTTCTTTCCTTTTTCAACCAATAGATCGGGTTTATATTGAGTTTGTACTGCGTTTCCCTTTATTTCCCTATTAGACCTAGAGACCAGTTGGATAGCCAGTCTCTGCTACTTTTCGCCCCCATTATTTCCTCTTTCGACCAAGTCCTAGATTCAGGTAACAAATCCTCCCCCACCCCCACCCCCTTTCTTCCTTGTTTGAACCAAGTAGTACTAGATTCGAGTGCATGAACTAGTTTTACCTCTTAAATGTAAAAAAAATAGGTGGTTTTCGAACAGCCGATCAATCCTATCTACGAGGGGGCCTGAGAAATAGTAAAAGTTACAAATGTAGCAACGTCAGGAGCTCGGGAAGTAGAGCAAGGCCAGTTTCGAAGGAAGTTATACCTGATGGTCGCCGGGATGTCGCTAGGTGGGCGGCGGGAGGCCGGATCTGCCCACACTACGACAGCAAGGAAGAAGAGGTCGGAGGCCCTCCCTCGCCAGTGGTGCTTGGGAGAGAACGGCAAGGCAGGCTGATCGAGACGCGCCCAGTAGTGGGTAAGAGCCATCGCCGAGGCCGACCGCGTGAACGTTGCACCTTCTCACCTTCCCCGGCGGAGAGGATCCGGCTGGATTTGTGATCAGCAGTGAGCAGAGAAAGAGAGAGAGACAGTGTGGCCACCGCTGTCGTGCTTAGATCTGGAGAGGCCGAGACGGTGTGAAGAGAGCAACACTAGCAAGCAAGCGCGAAGGCTCCTGCCTATATAGTGGAGTAGTACTTAGTTTTCTTTTGTCTACCGGAGCCGGCTTGACCTCATCAATGATTGTCGAGAAGTCTTCATGCACGTGGCCTGGAGGCGCAGTTATCGTCATTTTGATCTGAAGCGTCGGATTATAACATATAACATGAAAAAATGCCACATGACAAGAAATCATAACCTCACCGCCCAAAGGAGACAACATGAATCCCGACGGACAAACTAGACGAGGAACAAAGCTCAAATTAAAGATAAACTCATAGAAAAGGGGTCCATTGATAGATGTCTAATTAACATAGCCGGCTTGACCTAGATGGCAGCCGAGTAGTCACTGTTTGTGCATGTGCCCCCAATGACTAGCCCAACTCAGTTGTCGCTGTTTAACCCTCGCAGTGATCCGAAGCACATGACACATAATTTTGCGAGATGACAAGAAACATTTTCTTAGATTTCTCACCACAACTACAGCCATGTACAACACAGCATGCACGATATTTAGATGATAGCCAATCCAGGCGTGTCTGCTGGAGTCTGGTCACATGCATGGACGAACTGATCTTTCGTGTCTTCAGGGATCGTCCAGGCACCAACATAGTACAACACTTCTCTAGTACTATCGCTCGTCTCCTTCTTCTATTAAGTCACCCAACTTGCGGGGCCGGGGAGTGTGCCTATGGTCGGTTCTCAATTGCCGTCCCACATGTGTGTGCGAATGCAATTTGATGCGCGTTCCATTCGGAGAGCAGCGTGCCAGACCGACCGGCCGTCTGGGGTGCGACGCGAACGCGACGTGCGTGCTGTATACTCCATACATGTGTACTGCCGTTTTCTAGACGCTTTGCTCCATGGCGCGGGTGCAATCCATGGATACAAAATTAGTATACTATATACTATTTAAAAGTCAAGGGCGGGGATTTTCCTGCCCGGTAGGCGGCGGAACAGTTCCGCCTAGTCAGTTCGACGGAGACGCGAGAAGACGAGGGAGTAGGCTGCTGCAACCGTAGGGCTGTGTGATTTGACAGCGAGTTACTGCTGGACAGGTGGGGCCCCGTGATTTGACTTGCCATTATCATTTTAACTGCGGCGCTATGACCGGCGTGAGTCTCCCGATTCCTGACCACCTCCATACAGGTGCCTCTCCCAATGCTCTACCATGTAGTAGTAGAGGCTGGCTCTTGCATGAGAGCCCACTTATCCACTTTTTCCTTGCCTCTCTTTCCTCCACATATGCAAAAATGCCATGTAAAGTGCACTATTGTACTTACTTGCTCCTACAGATGCTTAAGCTTGCCACATAGGCATAAAGTCTGATGTGGCAAGTTAATCAAGAAGAGAGAGACTAGTTTGGTGACCCAAGGAAGAAACGGTGCTAAGCGCGTGTACCTAGGTGAAAAGACAATTTTGAGTCTATAGCTAATTAAATGAAGCAAACTTAGCAACACCATTTCATTGGAAGAGGCCACACCTTGGCAAATGCAATAAATACTAGTACTCCCTGTGTCCCATTATATAAGAACGTTTTTGACACTACACTAGCTAGTATCAAAAACATTCTTATATTATGGGATGGAGGGAGTACGAAGAAAGAGATAGAGAGGAGTAAAAAAATACACTCATAGCCAACCTTGTTGTAGTATGAGTGACTAAGTGATGACTATGTATGACATGCCAACATCAGATAGCCTAACGCACCGTGTTAAATCTCCAAGGGCGCGACCGCGTGAGAGACGCGACGGTCATGGTAGGCGCGACCATGATACGGGCTGCTGGCAGCCCTTGGATCTGAGATCAAATGGTCGCATGTTAAGTTGCTGAAAATTTGCAGAATAACCCTCCAGGATAGGATATTCTCCCATTGGTCTAGAATCACGCCATGCAACCGTTCGATCTCCGATCCAAGGGCTCTCGGAAGCCCGTATCATGGGAGAATGGAAAGCCACTACCCTGCCGTTCGCACGCTGGCAGTTCACTCCTACTCTTCCCCACACATCCTTTAATACTACGGCGGTTCGCTCCTAGTCGTCCCGTCCATTCACATTACGGCAGTTCCACTAATCCTAACCCTCCTCCCAAATCCATGGCGTCCCAAATCTCCCCGATCGGCGGTGAGTACAAGGTTAGAACCATCACCACGATGAGTTCGACGTCATCTACACATGTTCTTCCGCGGTGGTGATAGGATGCCTTTCTCGCTTCAGACGCATGTTCGAAGACTCACATGATGAGTGGGTCGCCGGGCTAGATGTTGAGTACACCACAGTTGTGGGATGAGAGAAGGATCTAAAGGACGAAGAGAGGAAGAAGCCCGCCGTGATCCAGGTTTGCGTGCATGACTTATGCTTGGTCTACCACATATGCCATGCTGACGTTGAGTGCCAGGATTTTAAGGACTTCCTCGAGAGCAACCTAGTCAAATTCGTTACTGTAGACTTTGGTAACGACAAAGAAGTCCTGCGTCGGATAGGCCTCGTTGTAGGCAACACCTTTGACCTCCAAAAGAATCGGCTGGTGTCCTCTCGTCAGCCTTCAATGTTGACCCTGGCAGGAGCAATGGTTCATCCTTCGTTCGGTAAACTGTAGAAACCTCCATACACGTTTCATCGTCATGCATGGCAGCGGAATGTACTAGATATAGACCACATCCAGTATGCTGCAATGGATGGCTACCTTTGTTTCAATATCTACAAGGGTTGGATGAAGAGCAACAGCCAAGTTGGTGGTTCAAGCAAAGAAGTATCGGGCAAGAGGAAGAGGGACAAGGATGAAGTCGAGAACGTGGACGAGGACTCCGAGTAAGGTGGCAGTGTCGTTGCTCATGGTGGTTCTAATGCACTGTCTACCAGAATAGTTGCAAAGTTTAATTTCAGGTGTGCTTAATTTAATTTGAGGGGTGTGTTGTGCTGAGCCCCCAGCAGAACTATGTTATGTTTCTTCTTGTTACTTGAACTCTTCAGTAAGTACATACTGGTATTTCTTACATTTCATCTTTTAGTTGGTATAGTACTACCACTCGTTTATTCACATTATATACGTACAATATATATGGCCAACATCATATAGCAATCCATCGATAGTACTGCTGTACAAAAGTATACATTTTTTAAAAGGCTAGAGGGCGGGGCAATCTAGCTTGGTCGGTTTCACGAGAGGCGAGGGCCTTTGTGATTTGATGGCTCATTACTGTTGGAAGGCGAGGCCTTGTGATTTGACTGCTCGTATAAATGCGCCGACGACCTGATCGAGGAGGAGCAAAGAACCATGCGGTATACTCAAGTTTTCCACTCGAGTAGTACTGCGACGGAGGAGCATGAAACACGGCAGCCCAGTGCCATATGGCGATAAAAATGATCTAATTTGCTAGTCATCTCATTGTTAGCATTGTTCTATTCATTCCCTCAAAAAACAAAAACCATTGTTCTATTCATGCCTCACAGAGAACATGACACATGCGGCGAAACACCCGAAGCAAAAGGTGAAACACAACAGCAAAAGAAGAAGGAAGATTATCACCCCAAATGATCTAATTCGCCGCAGAGTCGTAACTGCTTCTTCATCGCCTCCACGACCTCCATCTCCTTGCGCGTCTCCTCCGCTATCTTCTTCATTCTGTCCATGACATGGGATTTCTCAACATGAGCCTTCATCATCTGTTCCACGGCCGCATTACGTACCTTGACAGTAGCCGGGTGCTCGATGCGGAGCTTCGCCAACTCCTCCTTCTATTCCATGACGAGGGCATGTAGCATCTTCATCGAGGAACTACTATTCTCATGCAGCTTCTTCCAGCCGGCATTCTTCTCCTTCAACAGGTCGATCTCGTGGCAGAGCTTCGCCTTGTCCTCCTGAAGTCACAGGATTTCGCCGGTCGCCTTCTTCTCCGAGGCAATGCTCTTCTTCAATGGCATCACCAAGCCGGCGGTCAACTCCCCCTGCTGATTAAGCTCGGCGGGCATGTCGTCGAGGCTCTCCTTCAGCAACTCCGTCAAGCCTTGGATGAACTCCTTCTGCTTATTGAGGTGCTTATTGAGCTGATCGGGCATGCCATCAAGGGATAACAACTCCAGCTCCGCCGGCTCGGCATGTTTGCCTCCGCGGCTAGGGCGCTCCGAGAGCCATCGTCTGCCCATGAGAGATCTTTCAAGGTCTCTGCGTGGCGGCGAGCCCTTTTTTTCTGCAGCCTTGGTTGCCGCTCCCTTGTTACGAGTAGTTCTCGACCTAGAGCTCTACTCACCGGCCATGGCAATGACGGACGAAGAAGAAGCACTTATGAGGAGGAAAGTTAGAGTAATTTTAGGTTAGGTAGTTCCACTTTTTATAACCTAAGTACTATCACTAGTAGTACTAATACCTGCATAGTGGGAACACGTTCAGGTTTGGTACGTAGTACTAGTAGGTGTGAGCAAGCTTTCGGATGTGATGGGAACAAGGTAAAGATTAATTGATGGTTTTGGTTTCGAGGCCCGAAATGGCTCCCGATGAGTTTAGTGGAACATAAATTTCAAGTAGACTACACTGCTCAAATGCGTAAATATTATGTTACTGTCAAAAATTGGCACAAAATACGAAGGAGACCAATAGAAGTACTACTAGCAACCCACGATTTAACTACTCGCATGCGTGCAGTGGAGTAATAATGTCTTTCTTCCGCCCTCACGTCCACTCAATATGCATGCACTGTATTAATTGACCATCAATGAAGTGAATGACTTTACACGCGTCAAATTATCACATGGGGTGGAACTTGGTACAAAATTGCGTCTGCCCGTGTACCCGCGTGTGCGTGCGAGGGAATGAGTGCATGTGTGGCGTGCGTGCACATCTTCGCTTCGTGCATGTACCGCCAGTATGGCTCAGGGAGGACGAGTACATTCTTCTAGAACTAGCAGCACGTCACTGTGATCAATCCACGCAAGGAGGTCGCGACAACGCCTCTACATGTGCCACGTGGCTTCATGAACTTTAAGAGAGACACTGTGTAGCGTGCCATTGGTATTCTAATTTACGTGTTTTGCACATACTCGAAATACTAGTAATTTACACGTGCATTGCACGCATCAGATTTTGCAACCAAATTATGAATAAATACCACACTATAGCATGTAAGCTCTTAGTCATATATGCATGATGTAGCCCTTCGCTTAATTCTTATAGTTCATCTCATTCAAAATCAAATTAGTTTTTATAAAAAAGCTAAGAACGCGTGAATAGGAAAAACATGGGATTATAGTGGAATGTCGTATTGAATCCTACAGGATTGTACGAGTGTTTGATTGTGCATAGAAAAAACGCAGAATTCTTTCAAAGAGGTTTGAGTGGATGGGATGTTTCCTATGAAATCTAGTGCAAATGAATCATATGGAAAAATTCCTATGGTTTACAATCCTACGAATCAAACAACCAAGATAGCAAAAATTCCTAATGATTAGAATCCTCCAAAATTCCTTTGAGAATCCTTTGAATCAAAGAAGCCCATGATTCATGGAACTGTGCGTTGTAAAGCATAAAGTAAAAACAAATAATGGCAATTCAACTAGAAAAAAAGTTTGGGCAGTTATGATACGGAAGATTCTAGAACAAAAGAGAACCACCGTTGTTTTGAGGTTTGTAGATTATGCTTAAGTTCAACCATGGAGTCTGCTAGATTGTACATGTGGCAAAATCCGGTGGGGGATAGAAGATGGTGCGAGGGGCCGAGTGGAGGGAGACTATGAAGGAATGCACAAGTGCGAGATTGATATTTAGAGAGAGGGGGCGAACACGTGTGCTGTTGCACGCAGTGGCGGAGCCATGAAAAATAAATGAGCTAGGGGGCCAAGCATTGCTAATCCTTTACGAGGAGGGTCAATTCATGAAATTAGACCTTTTTTAGCAGCAATTGTCTAATGATCACATTCATATTAGCCTCGATATATAGTGATGTTAGGGGGAGGGCAGGGCCCTTACTGCCCCCTATCTTCGCCATTGTGCACGCATCTGAGAGATGAAGCGGAAGGCATGGATGATGAGAGGGGGACGTTGGATATATAATTAATGTGGGTGTATTAGCTATTTATGTCAATCCTATATAGAGAGGTATAGATTGATCGATGTGGACGTGGGAGAGGTATAGATTGATCGATGTGGACGTGGGAAAGAGGGTGAGACCTCACTGGATATATCAATTGATCGGTTTGTGTGGAAAACTATGAAAGACCTAGCTATATACACACATAGATAGAGGAACATCGATCGTTGTGCATGCACGTGTGAGAGATAAAGAATGCACGGTATGAGGGAGAGGGGGATGTGTGTGGGTGTGTGCCTTCATGGGAGACCGACCTGAAGAAAAAGATTGCATGCGTGCGATAGATAATGCCGACTGGTAGTGTGTGTGCATGCATGCACGAGAGAAAGTTGGTGGTACCATTATAAAGAGAAGACTACTGTGTGGGTGTAAAAGAATAGGTGAGGTCATACTCAATTTAAAGTTGAATTCAAATATTTGAATAAGAGATCCTGATGTTTGAAACCCACGCATGCATGAATATAACGGAGATCTGCGCGGTGTGCTTTGGAAACGAGCATGTTGTAATGTATACACATTGAACAAGGTCAGACTGATTTGAATTTGACATACCAATGGCAGACATCATTTGCCCATGTCGCATCCGTGCATGTAATTGGAGATGATGGGCGGCTTTCGCATCACATATCTATATCTATACCCCTATATATATTATATTATATATTTTTTATATTGTGAGCTGGTAAATTTAACTTTGAAAAATGGTCGTTGGATGAGGCGAATCCGAAGGTCCAAAGATGGAAAATTTGAGCACTATTGGCCGTTGGATATCATCTAGATTCCACCAGATTTCGCCACATGTATAATCTAGAAGACTCCATGGTTGAACTTAAGCATAATGCACAAACATCAAAACACAAGCACTTCTTATTTGTTCTAGAATCTTCCGTATCATAATTACCCAAATGTTTTTCTACATGATTTGCCATTATTTGTTTTTACTTTATGTCTTACAACACACAATTCCATGAATCTTAAAATAGATTATCTTTCTTATAAAAACTAGATGATTTTGAATGAAATGAACTATAAGAATTAAACGAACATCTACATCATGCATATATGACTCAAAGCTTGCATGCTGTAATGTGGTATTTATTCATAATTTGGTTGCCAAATCTCATGCGTGTAATGCATGTGTACCTTACTCTAGTCTAAATGGTGTTTGTGTGTGTGTTGTGCGTGTTGAGGTGCAAATTGTCTTTTTTTGGTACACGTTAAGCTCGTTCTTCCAAAATTTCAAGTCGCACCTTGTTATGCCGAAGATTGAAGCTAGCGTCTCTGTCTATCGTGCTGTGAAACTCCCGCCTCTTCAACCCGCGCCTTGTTAGCCCGAAATATTTAAGATATATCTTTGTCTCGTTGTGCTCCGACAACTCCCTCCATCTCAAACCGCGCCTTGCTATTCCGAAATTACAACGCGCGCGAAAACTCCCACCTCCTGTGAAATCCCGACACGTGAAATGCTCGTGGTACCCCTGAACCGAAAGAACCGACTCAAATTGGTGGGGGGTACTTTTGTAACTTACCCCACATTTTGGACAAGCGCGTCTCTAAGCCATGGTTCCTCACTGCCATCCCATCCGCCCACCCATTCATACACCGAGGCCGCGAAAACCCGTGACGAAACCCCACACCCTGCTTCGTCCGCCACCCAGCCGGAGCTTCTTCCCCGACGACGTCGTCCACAGCAACACCTCTATGTCTCTCATCCACCGTACCGGATGAGGATCCGTCGTTGATCTCATCGTCCCGCCGGTTCAGCCACCCCGTCCTCCACCTCCAAGGAGCTGCCCCAATGTTCCCCTCGTCTTTCGCGCCACCTCCATTCCCACACCGCCGTCTTCACCTGCACCACCGGAAGAGCATCATCATCACCATTTCCTCGGATGAAGCTGTGGCCTAATCGGCGCCACCAAAGAGGTTGTACACTAATCGCCACATTTTCTTCTTGATTCGATCTCATGGTGGTGCCGGCGCTCGGTCCCGAGCCGACACGGCGTGGCTCCATCCACGGCGGCGTCGCCGTCCACTTCCTCCACGGTGTCGCTCCCTCGGCGGCGCGTCCACATCAGTAGGAGCTGCTGCTGCTTTAGCTCTCGCTCGCGCTGCTGCTCTCCTCTTGCTCTCGGTCCCCTGCCTGGTCTGCTCTTGCTATTGCTCTTGCTCGCGCTGCTGCTCTCATTCTTGCTCTCGCTCTTGCTCTTGCTTGTGATGCTGCTCCGATTTGGCTACACTTCAGACGACTGAATCGACTTTTGGGTCAGTCGATTTCCAATGGGTGGGCTCGCCTGGGTGAAGGAAGAACCAGCCGCAGCGGGGAGGGGGGCTCGCTGGAGAGGTACCCCACTATCTATCTTAGGGTTCAGGATGGGGGCGGTGGTCGCCGGCGGTGGCGGGGCGTTGGCGGGGCGGTGGCGCGGGGATCGCCGGAGAAAAAGCTCGCACGGTGGGCCTAGAGGGATGGCCGGGGCGGTGGCGGACCGGTGGTGGGGAGTGTTTTCGGGGCGAGCGGGGCGGCGCACCGCCGGCCGCGGGCGGCAGGGGGCTGCTGTTTTGCCGGTTGTGGCTGGCGGCTCAGGTGGGTGGAGGTTGAAGATGAACCGCAAACCCTTGATTTCGTATCCAACGGCTGCAAAATTGATTGACTAGAGATGAAAAATTCAGTCGACCGACGTGTAGCCTCACCTTGCTAGTGCGTTCAGTTTCAACAGCAAAATTCTGTTTCGACAGCAAAATTCAGTTTCGACAGTTAGGTTCAGTTTTGACAGTTAAGTTCAGTTTCGACAGTTAAGTTCAGAGATGAGCGGCTGATGTATTTTACATCTAGCACTTTGTGGTTATGTATTTTACGTCATGTATTGGAGATGCTATTAGAACTCCACTCAGGTTAACGTTGTTCGTTGTCTCTCTTGTCCTGCTTCAGCCTCGGCGTTGTACAACTCACCGGAGCTGCTCCAACAACGAAACCCTCCATCACAGCGGAGCATTACCTCGGGCTCCATCTCCAGACGCCTAAGATCTTCTTCCCCTCCTCCGACAGCAAAGTCAGCCAGAGCATCCTCACCGGCCAACCCAATCATGCTGAGATCAACACGGCTCCGCCAAAGAGGTTGTACACTTGGTGCATCTCTTTTTTACTCTACATGTTATATATATTGTCCACTGAGCACTCGTAGTAACGGGAAATACGATTATTTTATCCTACTATATGACAAGAAGTGAGGTACCAGGCAACTTAGCTATCCGTGATGGACTCTCTTGAACGCCATCATTATTTATCTCTGCGCGTTTGAGCTGTGCATTTGTCGATGGGCCTGGGAGTTGAGCTAGTATGGCAGTGGCCTGGGTCCAAAGTAATAGAAGTAACACAAAAACATTTTTTTAGTGTAGGATTTTCCTTGCTCAAGCCTGCCTACTAGAATCGCTAGTGCTTGAAAGGAAAAGTGAATGAAAAACATAGGAATTGGAAAGTTTCCTATGGTACTATTTTTCATGAATTTGGTGCAAAGGAATGGAGCAAAGGAAAACTGTAGGATTTGTTCCTTTAGTGTCTCCTTGAAAGAAAAACCATAGGAATTCTAATTTCCACTTCTCCTCCTTTTCATATTCCTATTCATCAAGCACAAGACTAAGAGATAGTAGCATAATAGCATTATAACCGTACATTTTCTTGTGGTTTGACTTAATCTCACCATGCTTTTTTGCATCATGTGATCTTCCAATTGTTGTGAATCAAACACCTAGATTGGCAGAAATCCTGTGTTTTTAAATTCTCTGTTTTGCAAGTGCATTCCTATCCTATTCCTGTCTATTTCCTATCCCTGCATTGTTAGAATCCTCAAATTCAAACAAGCCCTTACTCAATTACTTCTGTTACAGATATGTGTCAAAGAAAACCTTGTGTGGTTTGTCCTGCTCCTGCGGCGCTGTGTTCCACTCCAGCTTAGCTGCTCCAACGACGGAAGGGTTCACCACAGCAGGGATCCGCTCTCTAGACTGTCTTTCGCCGCCTCAGATCTTCTTCCCCGCCGCCGGCAGCCACGACAACTGCATTACCATCATCAACTGAGCAGATGACCTTGAGGACTACACGGGTCCGCAAGAGAGGTCGCACTCTTTTGTGTCTGCTTACGTTATGCGTCGCTTAATATGATGACATGCTACATTATCATCGTGTTCACCTATTAGACTCCGAGTCAGGTCCAAACTAATGCTGAAACTTGAGTTTTTAAATGGTTATGGGGTACATATTGGGGCAGCAATCAGTACTATCTGTCTACTATCTGGTTAATCTCCGGTGTCTACTATGAGTTTCATGTTGGGTGCAAACAAACATTAAAGGAGCCATTATCTGTATTTTTTAACTAAAGCTATTATCTGCCTGCTATCATTGGTTTTGGGTCTATCCACTGTTTGCTACCATCACTCTGGATTTGTGCATGCACTCCTTACATAATCTCACTATGTTTTATTCCTATGCATGCCAGTTATTGTACGCAATGGAACTGATCATGTAGAGCAAAAGAGACGAGCCTTGCATGGCAATAAAATTTCATGCACACATCATTCCATGGTGGGCGCAAAGGCAGCCCCCCTCCACCCATTTCGGATCGTAATCTAGAGGAAGATAACTGTTTTGAGGGGGATTCAGAAGGAGAAGACCACTCCTATTTACCACATGAGGTCTTCGCTCTAACTTGGCATGCTGATGTTGGTAATATCATGCATATGGTGCCTTGCATTGCTTACTGTATACATTAAAGATGTCATCTGCTTAGTTTAGACATGCTTTGCGTCAATGCCATCTGTTTTGTTTCTTTATCGTATATGTGAATCATGCAATGCCATCTTGTCTAGCCAGGCATCATATATGTGAATTTTGCAATGCCACCCTGGTTAGCCAGTCATCTTATATGTGAATTATATCATGCCATCATTTTTTTATTATGTGTTAAATTTGTCAACAATTTTAGTAAATTCAATTACTCTTCCGGTGCATTAGCCATTCAGCACGGTCATGGAAAAATCTGGAGTGGAAACAAGGTCTTCAGAGCAGACAATGCTATCTGAAGAAGCTTATGTCTTGCTGGTTACCGATAGCTCCTCAGAGGAGGATTCAGAGACAGATTACCAGTCATATTTCCCCCCTGAGGTTCATGCCCTAACTTGGGAGGGTTATGTTACTCATATCGTGCGTATGGTATCTTGCATTGCTATGTCATTTGCTTAGTTTAGACATGCTTTGTGTGAATGCCACATGTTTAGTGTCTAATTACCATATATGTGAATTATGCAATGCCATCTTGTTGCAAGACATTATATATGTGAATTATGCAATGTTATCTTGTTGCAAGGCATTATGTATGTGAATTATGCAATGCCATGCCGTTTAGGCAAGCGTCATATATGTGAATTATATAATGCCGTCCTTTTTTTGTATTTCTCATTGCTTTTGTCGATAATGTTTGTATATTCAACTGGTCTTCCTGTGCATCATCCATTTGAATTGGTGATGGAGAAATCTGGAGTGAAAACAAGGTCTTCAGAGCAGGCAATGCTACCTGCTGAAGCAGATATCTTGCTGGTTACAGATAGCTCTTCAGAGGAGGATTCAGAGGCAGATGACTAGTCCTATTACCCCCCTGAGATGTATGCTCAAAGTTGGCAGGGTTATATTACTCATATAATGCATATGTTGTATTGCAATGCTTATTTTTACATCATATACAAAATATTGAATGCCATCTCCTTAGTTGACACATCATATATGCAATTGCCCTCTGCTCACTTCCTTAGTATATAAATCATATATTTGAATTATGTCATGCGATGATGTTTACATAGACAACATGTATCTGAATTATGGCATGCCAACCCATTTTCTAAAGACATAATATAGTTATATCATCTCATCCTGTTTACATAGTCATCATATTTTAAATTATGTCATTCTATCCGTGAATTATATCATGCCATCATGTTTCCATCGACGGCATGTTTGTGATTTATGGCATGCCAACCACTTTAATAGACACATCGTATAGTTATATCATGTCATCCTGTTTACATAGTCATCATATTTTGAAGTATGTCATTCTATCCTGTTTAGTTAGCCATCATACATGTGAAATTGTGTCATGCTATCCTGTTTAATTAGCCATCATATATGTGAAATTATGTCCTGCTATTCTATTTGCTTAGACTACATAAATGTGAATTATTTCATGCCCTGTTTTCTTCCCTACTATCCATTGCACCTGTCTATCTTACAATGTCTATACATTCAATTACTTTTCTTGTTTATCAACCATTTCAATTGGAGGGAGTGATGGCAGTATCTGTGGGAGTAAAAACACGGTCTTCAGAAAAGATCGTGCTACCTGTCGATGCAGATAGAACCACGGTTGTACTTGCCCAAGAATCAGCCCCACCACACATAACCCACACTCATGCAGATTGTACACCTACCCAGTTGGACAGAGAACCAGCTACACCCCTTCTAACCCCAACCCGAACAGATAGACACCCAGTTCCCGTTGACACAACACTATCTCCACCACAGAGCACCCAAACACGAGCAGTTAGTAAGGCAACTGCAGTGCCAAAATCATGAGGACCACCACTCCGAACCCGAAGTCAACGCTTAAAGCAGAAGAAGAATTGTTCTCAGGTCAGGTTCCGTAGCTATGGTTCATACTACTTTGCTCTTGCATCACTGTTTTACTGATACCAACCAATTTCAAATTTGAAGGATGCAATTGAAACTCCAATGGCGCAACAGGTATGTTTTAATCCTGTTTCTTCAACGTGTTTGGATGTTTGCTGTTGTAACTTGCTCTATGTTGATTTCAGTTTCAATTGAATAAACAGTTATGTTCTCATGCCATGCAAATTACAAGTGTTGTTATTGCTGTGTAGTTTCCCACACTTATATTCTGTCGATGTTGCTTTGTCTTAAATAGATATGATTCGAACTGTATCTATCTTGATTTGGCAACATAAACTAGAATGATATAGACCATACAGTGACCATACTACATAGATATATGTTTGTTTCATGCTGTTATCCTGTCCATCTTACTACTGAACTGGTTTACGAAAATGAGTTTCATATACTACATTGTAAACCTGAGATGTGTTTGTTTGTTTCCCTTTTAGAACGCAGATAAAATATTGGAGAAGAGTACCCTGTTATGCAATGGTAAAGGAAGTAATGCAGATAATGTTCAAGATAGTGAGACATCCATGTGGGTCTCCAAGAAAGCTGATAAAAACTATATTGAGGACATTGAGACAACCCCAAAGTTCTGACTTGATGTAGTGTTCGAGTTACTGGCTACCACTGCTGGCACCAGCTCTTTGAACTCGTTACCTGAATCAGTTCGGCTTCTTGAGTCTCAACTTCAAGTTGAAAGACATCGATCAGATGTTATGCGACAGGAAGCCGAAGGACTGAGGAAGTCCCTGCAGAATTCAGATGCATACTTTCTGGTGCAACAGCAGGCGCTGGAGGACTTAAGCGCCAAACAAGAGAAAGTTAATAAGCTTGCTAAGCATCTTGCCATCATTATGGGTACCCAGGATATTGTTTCTTGAGCTCTTCTGAAGTGGTTTTAGTTCTGGACTTGTTTTGCTGCGGCGTTTATATGCTGCTGTGTTCCCTATATTTGCACTGGTGGCGAACTTTGATGCCCAGTGGATGTAATATGTGTAATAGCCGTGATAGCCTAGTGTAAGTTGCTTGCTTATTTATTTCCTTATTGTCTTATTTATTTGTTTGCTTGTAGTCAGTGCATTTCTTTTTCTGTGGTTTGCTAGTGGCTGCAACAACCTATTTTTTAGAACTAGGCCACAATAACCATGGGCTAATATTTACTGTAGTGACAATGCACCTACGGGCCGTAGAAACAGTGGGCCTTCTACGGGCCGTATAAGCAGTGGGCCTTCCATGGGCCGTAGAAACAATGGGCCTTCTACGGGCCGCAGAAACAATGGGCCTTCTATGGGTCGTATCATCAATGGGCCTTATACGGGCAGTATGATCGATTGGCCATACATGGGCCAATAACAGGCCGCATTATGGTCGTAAATGGGGTAGAATTGGAATCATCCATTCATGGGCCGACCATAACGGGCCTTCGTTAATAGGCCGTATTTCATGACGCTATGAAAACAGCCCAACGTGTTAACGGACCACAAACGGGCCGACTGTAACCACGGCTGAATTTGGCCCATAAGCAGAAAATGACAGTAACGGGCCGTAAGTAAACGAATGCTAGAAATGAGCCCAAGAATAAATGGGCTCTGAGAAGGCCGAAAGATAACATGGGCTGGAAACGGCCCAACGGAATAACGGGCCCTTAATGGGTATAAAGTGATACACTATTCATTATGGGCCAGTTTCACCACGGGTCGTTAATGGGTGTAAAGTAATACACTGTTCATTACGGGCCAGTTTCACCACGGGTCGCTAATAGGCCAAGAGTTACATAGGGCCTCATATGGGCCGAAAGACGTCATGGGCCATACATGGGCCAGAAGTGAAAACGGGCTGGAATCACATTCGATGGCCCAGATGACGCTACTGGACCTAATTCAGATAGGGCGTAACGGGCCTTGGGTTAGCGGGCTGTAAATGGGCTATATGCGAACAGGTCGTTAACAGGCTTTACATGGGCCTGCCCACCACCTTTTGTCCAAGTCAAATGGGCCGGCCTTTTCACAGGAATGGGCCTCTGTTGGGCCATGCCACGTGTCGACGTATCATAGGCTCCTTCTGTCCAATGAGTGGATGACAACTGTCCCAACGGTGAGCCGACACGTGTTTCCTCCAGCCAATGATGATTTTACACGTGGAAATCCCCATTGGTCGGGGCTGTTAAAGGGTTATCGGATCCAAAACCTGACCCGAAAGCTTAACGGGGTTCCGTTACGGTGGATGCCATGTGTCGGTCACCCTTGACGAAAGCACTTCTGTGACGCATGATTTATCATCATGGAAGTGGACACTTCCGTGATGATAATTTTGGAAATGTCATGGAACACTTCTACGACAGCACAGGTATGACTATCTTGATTCTGTCATAAATTTGTCATGGATGTACATGCATGAGAAAAAACGCGACCTACTGTGACAAACACGTATCATCACGGAAGTGTATTTTTTTGTAGTGGTGTGTGTGTGTGAGAGATACAAACCGCGTTCATGAGTGTTTTTTGTTTTGGGGTGGGGGTGGGGATGGGGTGGGGGGTTGATTTCGTGAAGAATATGTGTCAATGACATCTCAAACAAAATTTTGCATGCAATGTGTGTGAAATGGAGGCCTATCCATATCAGATATAGAGGGTCGGGCAATCCATGAGAAGAGAGGGAGGGGTCATAGCTATTGATAGAGTCGAAGAGAGGATCAAGTGGGTGGGTGCGAGATTGATGAAGAAGCCATCGAAATTGTGTGTGTGTGTGTGTGTGCAAGTCAAAGATATAGGGCGATTGGCCCTCTTATTTGATAGAGTTTCTTGCATCTCGCTCTCTCACCCTCTCCATATCAAAACAAGATGACAGTGTCCACTCTATCTCTCTCCTCACCGGTGGAAATAGATCCGGCCGAATCCCGTCCGCTGCGGGAGGTGAGGAGGTGCAGCGTTGACGTTGTCGCCGTCGGCGATGGAGGAAGCCGATGCACACCGTCCTCTTGGAGCCGGCGCTGGCGCGGACGAAGATCCTCCGGAGCCGGCGTTTTTTTTCTTGGGTATCCTGGTTTAGTTCCCATCAAGATAATTATGATGCTTCTGTTTGTTGGTGTACTTTTCATTAATTCTTATTAACAATTGAGATGTCGTTGTTAACCCTTTTTTATATTTTTGGAAACAGCGATGCATGTCTCCATACCCGGGCATGTCTTCCTCAATACTAGTGGAACTACACAAAATTGGATGGCCATTGTTGTTCCGCCTCACTGTCCTCTGCCACGTGGTTCTTCCTTCCTCGAGCTTGATTACTGAGAAGAAACAGACCACAGTGAGGATTTGTCGAACTTCATAGGTGCCTCACACAAACTTGATGCCAAATGGATGATGCATCACCATGATGACCTATCGATGCTCATGGTTGCGCCTCATCTTTGCTTCGGCTAGTGAAGCTGATCGATTTTCAATGAAAAACAAGTTGTCTTCCATTAGTGCTCTTTGCTTGTTACGCACAAAGATGATATCCTTCGTCAGTTCACCTTGGTTGCATTGGAGACGCAATCGTCTTTCACGTTGGTGCAATTTTATCACACAATTGGCTATGAACCAAATGTTTCCTCGAAGAAGGATCGACGTTGGTACTAACAGCATAAGTTTTGTATTGATTTCTAATCCTTCTCACAACTTTGTCTCAAGCTCCCATGTAATTTTATTTGTCCAGCTATTAATTTGATTTAAAAAATGGGGTGGACTAAAAACCCGGATGGACGTAGTAGCCCTCCATTTTTATTTACTCCGCATATTAGATTTGACTGAAGTCAAACTTTGTAATACTTTCAAACCTTTCCGATAATTGAAATTAAAATTCTTTATTTGTACACACTCTCACACATTTCTGATAATTTTGCGCATGTGTGGTTGTTCACTTAAGGGAGGGTAGTGTACCACACGTGAAGGACAGGAAGTGCGACCAGGACGCGTGGGCGTGGATCGTTAGTTCATCGGAAGTAGTAGTACTAGTTTTCTTCACTTTACATTAAATAAAGAGTTTCGTTTCGTACTTACACAATTTAAAATGATTGTTATGGAGAGAATAAGAAAACCACTCCACTATATATTAGTCGTATACACGAGACTACTATATGGACGCAGCTTCATTGACTTAGTGCACCTGCCTTTGAGTTTATGACAGGTGGGCCCAAAATGTGGCTGGCTCACCTGTCATACAGCCAAAAGCAGGTGCAGTGAAGGCACCGGAGCTCAGTCTGTACTACAGTAGTATATATATAAGAGGGAGCCTCATCGCTTGTTCGCTAGGGCTCGCACTCTCCACACGCTCGCCGCACTAAATATATGTTACACGCTGGAGGCTCAGCATTCATTTGCTAGGGTTTGCTATATTCACAGTCTCTCACCCTCTCTTCACCAGATCTAAACAAGACTGCGTTGGCCTCTTGTCTCACTCTCCTTCCTCATAGCTGGTGAAGGAGGCGTCCGTATCCTGTCGCACTGGGAAGGGGAGGAGGTGCAACATTCACTCTATCGCCTTCGGCGAGGGAGGCAATCCACTGCCGACTGCGCTGTTCTCTTTCACCCAGCGTGTGTGTGGGAGGGCCACCGACCCCTTCTTCCTCGCTACCGTACGTAGTGTGGGCAGATCCGGCCTCCCGCCGCACGCCTTGCCACATCCCGACGATCCTAAGGTATAAGTTTCTTTGAAACCGTCGTTGCTCCAGCTGCATGTGGATCTTTTCGATCTGTAGTCGAATCTAGGGCTTGGTTCAAAGAGGAAAGAAGGGTGCGGTGGGCTGGAGCAAGAATCTAGGACGTGGTTCAATGAGGAAAGGAGGGGAGGAAAGTAGTATAGACTGGATATCCAGCCACTTTGTAGGTCGAAAAGGGAAAAAGGGGGTAACCAATTACACACATCTGTAAGGAACCGATCTCTTTGTTGAAAAGGGAAAGAAACTGGGGGGTCAGGTAGTTTGTGCAAGACTAGATTTGCTTCCCTCACATAGGAAAAAGGTTCAAAGAGAACAAATATGGCACCAACGCATATATGCTGCTTGGCTACATACTCTGCATCGCCCATTTATACGTGTGGACGCACATGGTGCTGACATGTCCCATACAACTATGTTGCTATTGTTAATCTAAGAATGCCACCGGAAAATTGAAGCAATGCCACTGTTAAAAGTAAATTACATTTTTTAACGAATGTTGTTTCAAGAGAATGTCTCTGTTAATATGAATCAATGCAACCGTTTTAGAAATGCTACTATCCTACTTTGTTTTCCATCCAAGATAAGTTAGATGCTTCTTTCTGTCACCGTTTGTTTCATCCTCCTTTATCGGCAAGTAATTGTTTCCTTTTTGCCTCTGTTAAAACAGGGGTATCTATTCAACTTGTTGCTATTGAGACATTTTGCTTCGCTATGCGAAACACTTTTCTTGATTTCAGTGCAACTGCACAAAATGAGATTAGATTTCCTATTCGCTTTGGTAGATTCGTATTTTATAATGGTCGTCTCATGAAAGGTCAGTACAGGCCTTCATCCACATGATTGTGCAGTGTGCTTTGAGATGTTGTGCTACTTGTATTGGTACTATCTAAAATAAATGTTGAATTGAAGCTATTGTATTGTTGTCTTTTCCCATTAACTAGTGAACAAAAATGGAACAAAAATGGGACCACCCCCTTTATAAGCCAGTAATTGATGCCACTCTCAGAATTAACTAGTGAATCTTATTGCAAAACTGCAACACATGTTAGGGATTGGCGGGATTACCATTTTTGTGGCCGCATGTTTCATCCTCCTTTATTAGCCAGTAATTGATTCCTTTTTTGCCTCTGTTTAAACAGGAATATCTATTCAACTTGTTTCTATTGCGATATTTTGCTTCGCTACGCGAAACACTTTGCTTGATTTCAGTGCAACTGCACAAAACGAGATTGGATTTCCTATTCGTGTTGGTAGATTCGTATTTTATCCTGGTCTTCTCATGAAAGGTCAGTACATGCCTTCATCCACATGATTGTGCAGTGTGCTTTGAGATGTTGTTCTACTTGTATTGGTGCTGTTTTAAATAAATGTTGAATTGAAGTTATTGTATTGCTGTCTTTTCCCATTAAGTAGTGAACAAAAATGGGACCAATCCAGACATGATGCTTGTTGCTTTGTTACAACAAACTCTGCATCACCCCCTTTATAAGTAGATGGAAGCACATATTGTTGTTGCGCCCACTCTCCCCTAGAACTGTTTATGCTTTTCGTTAATCTAATGCCACTGGTAAAATAAAGCAATGCCACTCTCAGAATTAATTAACTACTGAATCTTAGTTCAAAACTGCAACACTTGTTAGGAATGGTACTATCTTGCTTTGTAGTTCTTTCTACATGTTTAACCAAGGTATTGTTAAGATAATGTCTTTGTTAAAATGAATCAGTTGCGTTGTTTTAGGAATGGTACTTTTCTGCTTTGTCGTTCTTTATACATGTTGAAACAAGGCATTGTTAAGATATCTCAGTCAATATGAATGAATCACACTGATGGAGAATTGCTACTCTCCTGCTTTGTTTCCCATTAAGATAAAGTAGATCAGTAGATGCTTTTCTTCTGGGAGTACAAGTCATCAACCATTATTTCTCAGTAATTGTTTCCCTTATACCTATTGTTGCTTATAGGGATATAAAAATTAAAGCTCGGTTTTATTCCGACTTCGATTTTAGTTGAACTGCACAAAAGGAGCCAATGTGTCCAAGGCAAACTGCTGCATTACTGGGTCCAGTTGGTCGTTCCACTTTGCAGAAAAAAGCAGTCACTATTTGCGCTACATTACAGAAGGAATAACCGAGAAGCTTTACAAAGTATTATTAGACACCGGTGACATGACTAGTCTGCAGAGACCATTGGCAGTTTAAGAAGCTATGACAGGACTCCGCGATCATAGGCATTACATATTTTGAATGGGAAAAGCTTGTCAAAGTTTAATCATTGATGTTAGCAAGAAGACGTTAGTTTAATATATTGGAATTGGAAAACCTTGTAAAAATTTGCTCTTGTATGTTGGCCAGAAGACATGCATTTGATATTTTTGAGTGGGACGCCCTTGCTGTGAGCAGTGTCGAGTGTTTTTTCCTATTCCTGTGTTCAGTTTAGAAATAAGTAGTTACTCTGCTGAGATATTCCTGTGTCAAGAGTTTGTTCTGAATATTGTCTATGTAATGCCAGGCCTTTTGTTTGATTGCAAAGTTGAGCTTGGAATGTTGTGGCATGTGGCATCACGAGCTGTTCACTGTGCCTCTTGAGAATAATGCTTTGTATTGTTTTGCATGTCGATCTAATGCCAGTGATTTGCTTGTTAAGAAGATCATCTTCTTCTGTTGTTTCCGTGCTTAAGAAGTTCATTGTCTGATGTTTCATTCATAGCCTATACGACAAGTTGGGTAGGTTAGACGTGAAACCATATGATCTTCCGACCAACTCATGATATTAGGCCGTGATTGGATCGTCATTTTCCAACCAAAACCGCTTGTAAAACTAACACTTGTAAATTAAAGCAGATGGTCTCTGGTGAAGACGCTTGGTTGGTCGATTTCGACTAGTAAAATATCGAAAGTACTTCACACACGATAAAAACGCTGAACGACACTCGGACGATTGCTAATCCAGCCGTTAGCTGTTGTTTCAGCCTTGCCTATGGATGGCATGATTCGCACGTCGTGCATGTATCGCCGGGTAATGTCATCCATATAGCAGTGCTTGTAAAATATACACTGGTCTCGCAAATTACACGTGTAACCTGCCGGTTTTACTTACAGACCTCGGGCCCTCGATTCATTACGCCTGTATTTTACGCGTTGTTTCCGATGATGAGTAAATTACACTTGTGTATGTTAATATAGGTTTGAAATAAACCAGAGCTCCCAAGCGCGGCCTTACCGTTTTATGCCGTCTCAGTTTCTCGAAGGTGCTCATAGGTGTCCGATGATCCTGGCTTCCTGAATGAGAAGCGGGCACTGTATCAGACCATCCGTAGGGCCCGCACGGCCCTCTCCGTTGTCCTTTTAGTTGTTGTGCTCGCCGTGGCGCCGAGCATTGTTAACATCGTCAACGAACATGAGGATTGAGGAGATGACTTTATTTTGACAGGATGACTCTAGGGACCCACTAGGGCCATAGCCGTACGTACGCAAGTGCCTCCTTTTTATGTACAACTATATTTTTTGTGCTTTCTCCTGGTTTCCTTACATCACAGTCCCACACCATTGTCAACATATGTAGTCAATATAAACGAGAGAAAGGCACAAGGTGTAGCCGAGAGCTGCGACCAAGCAGCTCAAGCAGTATTTGTGTTTTTGAGGCGTGAGCACTGCAGAGTTTTTCTTAGCGATGATTTCGTTGTTGCTCAGAGGAGAGTAGGGTATTAACTGGGCAGGCTGTGGCTCGTCTAGCCCAGGCCAGTTATCCAGCCCAAATACTATTTTCTTCCAGATGAAAATGGCTAGCCCAGCTATACGTCTTTGTGAGGAATACCGAGGCAAGGTCAACTTGTTATTCTCCGCCCCGCTGGGCTACAAATCTTTCCTAGGAGGGATGCATTAGGCTTAACAGGAAAATGAGCTTTAAAAAATAATAAATGGGATGTAATTATAGAAACTAGGCAATAACTATAAAAAATGCACCAAACACGAAATTAGTTTATAAAATATTATTTATGGATTTTGAAAATCTTAAATTTTCATTGTTGCGCGCGCAATGTTTCGTTGGATTTTTACATAATACAAATTTATATTTAATCTGACTAGAAATTTCGGGATAAAAATATTTTGGATCCCATCAAAATGTGGGAAATTTTACTGAATTCTTTCTTCAACGGTTGGCTAAAATTATTAATCGTTGTCCTAGCTAGAAAATGGGCTGTACTTTTAACAAACTGTAAATGGGTTGTTGTAAATTCCATTAGAATTCAAGAATGGGCTGTACATTCTTACAAAACACAAATGGGCTATAAGTTCTCTGCCACACACTTGTGGGCCTACTAAGTGACGCGTCCCCTAAAAAAATAAGTTGACGTGTATGCAAGGCTTTGTCAACTTATTATAGTCAACACACGGTTCTAGCAGCAGTGGCCGTTGGATGTCTATCCAACGGATGTCGTGCTTCTTCTTCAGTCTCGGATATTCTTAGCTTCGGCCGCCCAAAAAATGATTCCTCCCCCTGACATCTGGGGCGCATCGTTTCGGAGGCTGACCTGTGGGCCTACTAAGTTGGAGCGTACCAAGGGCTTTGTCAACTTAGTTAATAATAAATGATTCTAGCTTCAGTGACCATACGATGTCCATCCAATGGCCGTAGTGCTTCTTCAACCTCTGGTCTTCCTGGTCTAGCCGCCCAAAGCAGCGCCGGTCGTGCCGCCTGCCCCTGCCTCCCGTGGTCAACTGTGCTGCCACGGAGGCCTCACCGCCCCCATACTACTCCCATCGCTGGCCAGGCCATCCCTCCACTCACCCACACCCCTGTTATTATGCGGCGATGGCAGCCTCACACCACAGCCAAACCAGTGAACCCTTGCACTCCTCTCCACGCGGTATTCCACTGCTGCGTCTTCCCCGGCTCTGCGTCGTCCCCTTCCTAGGCCTCGCCGTCGTCCACCGCCCTGGTGCTCTCGGCATGGCATGGTCAACATGGTCAGCGACCAACTTCCATCAGAAGAGTACTATACGTGGAGAGGCTGACAGCTGGGTCCATGGCGGCCGCAAGGAAGTGCCTCCTTATTACGCACAAAATAATTATTCCTCCACCTGACAGCAGGCACCCACCGGACGGGCCACCTTATTTCGTGAAAAAAACGTTTCCCCCCTGACTGCTGGGACCCACCGGACGGGCCACTGTATTTCGTGAAAAAAACGTTCCCCCCACTGTCACCTCGGACCCACCGGAAGTACCTCCTTATTACGCACAAAAAAATGAGTACTCCCCCTGCTAGCTAGGACCCACCTTGGTGGGAGGCTAACTTGTGGGGCTACTAAGTTGACGGGGCGGAGGGATTTGTCAACTTAGTCAATATGAACGATTCTAGCTCCAGTGACCGTACGATGTCCATCCAACGGCCGTAGTGCTTCTTCAACCTCTCGTCTTCTTGCTCCAGCCGCCCAAAGCAGCGCCGGTCGTGCCGCCTGCTCCTGCCTCCCATGGCCGGCTGTGCTGCCGCGGAGGCCTCACCCCCCTACTATTCCCACCGCTGGCCAGGCCCTGTGGCGACGGCAGCCTCACACCGTAGCCGAACGAGTGAACCCTCATACTCCTCTCCGCGTGGGCATCCACTACCGCGTCTTCACCGGCTCCGTGTCGTCCCCTTCCTAGGCCTCATCGTCGTCCACCGCCCTGGTGCTCTCGGCGCGGCGTGGTCAATGTGGTCAAGGAACAACTTCCATCGGATGTGGACTGTACGTGGAGAGGCTGACAGCTGGGTCCACGGCCGCAGCAAGGAAGTGCCTCCTTATTACGCGGAAAATAATGATTCCTCCACCTGACAGCAGGGACCCACCGGGCGGGCCACCGTATTTCATGAAAAAATGTTTCCCCGTGACTGCTAGGACCCACGAGCTACATCTTTGCACGCAAGGAAGTGCGTCCGAGCAAAAAAAAACGATTCGCCCCACTAACTGCTGGGACCCACCAGCTACATCTTCACATGCAAAGAAGTGCCTCACAGTCGGGACCCACCTAGTCGAAGTGTACGTAGCGTTGTCATTCTGGTCGCGAACGTGTAGGTACACATATACTGGTTGATGTAGAGGCGCGCACATGTCATAGTAGAGGCATGCACGTAGCATGTACACGTACGTACCGCGGCCAGGGTGCAAGAAAGAAAATACGGCCACGTATGTGTACATACGGGCGGGGTCTCGAATGCCTACTCGCGCATATATACGTACGGCCAGGGCTCGTGTACATTGGCTGGGTCGGAATGGAGAAACAACATCGTCGTCGTGTTCGTGGGGAGCCAACCGGCTTGGTCGGAACGGAATGCGTGGTTGTGTTCATCGGGAGGGCTTGGATGGAACAGGCGATGGAAACGAGGCCTGACGTACCGCAGAACGGAGGAAACGGCCTTGTGTTCGACCGGCCACGTTTGAAACGGGATCCTGTTCATCAGGAGGGGTCTAGCGTACCGCAAAACGGAGGAAACGGACCTCCTACGGTCGAAACGGGGGTCCTGTGGATCGGGAGGGGTCTGGCATACCGCAAAATGGACGAAACGGACCTCCTACGGTCGAAACGGGGGTCCTGTTGATCGGGAGGGGTGTGGCGTACCACAAAATGGACGAAACGGACTTGTGTTGGAGCGCTACGGTCAAAACGGGGGTCATGTTCATTGGGAGGGGTGTGGCGTAACGCAAAACGGGACTCCATGGGATACTGTTCATCTCCACCGTCGACCTCCTCCAACCTCCACGGGCTACCGTCGACCTCCTCCAGCCTCCACGGGCTCGTGTTCATCCAGCCTGCACCGTGTGCTACTCCACTGGCTACTATTCAACCACCCCTCCACGGGCACCCCTCCACCGTCTACTGCTCATCTAGCCCTCCACACCACGGGGTCCTGTTCATCCACCCCTCCACGGGCACCCCTCCACCGTCTACTGTTCATCCAGCCTCCACACCACGGGGTCATGTTCATCCACCCCTTCACCGTCTACTGTTCATCCAGCCCTCCACACCACGGGGTCCTGTTCATCCAGAGGCAATGCCACCGCTCACTGTTCATCCAACCCCCCCCCCCCCCCCCCCGCAACACTCACTGTTCATCCAGTCGGTCGACTTCAGTTAGCAGCAGCAGCGAAGGAATCGCTCGATCGGGTTCAGTTAACAGCCATCAATCGATCGCTCGGGTTCAGTAACGCGTAGCCTGAAGTGCAATCGCTCGGGTTCAGTTAGAGCCCAACGCCTCGCTCGGGTTTAGTTAGAGCCAACGCCTCGCACACACGCGCGTACGTGTACAAGAGAAACGCGCATCGCTCGGCCCTCGACCTCCCATCGTAACCGGGAACTCCCCAAAATTTTCCTCACCCTCGCTTCTACCATGGTTTTTTCTGTCATGGACGGCACAAAGAATGTCATGCAGCTGCGTCTCTGGCTCGCCCAGGACGAAAAGCCAATTTTCTGTCATGATTTTTTGTCATAGAAGTAGGAGCCCACCACATCTATGATGATACCGGGTTTTGTCACAATTATCGTCATAGAAGTGTCATATGTATGACAGAATTTTTTTTCGTTCGGCGCAAAATGTCACGGATGTGTCTTTTTTTTGTAGTGCAATATACATGATCGTGCCTAGATATTCTCATAACTATGCACTTTTCTATCAATTGCTCGACAGTAATTTGTTCACCCACCGTAATACTTATGCTATCTTGAGAGAAGCCACTAGTGAAACCTATGGCCCCCGTGTCTATTTTCCATCATATAAGTTTTCGATCTACTTTATATTGCAATCTTTACTTTTCAATCTATATCATAAAAATACCAAATATATTTATCTTATCTTATTATATCTATCAGATCTCACTTTCGCAAGTGGCCGTGAAGGGATTGAGAACCCCTTTATCGTGTTGGTTGCGAGGTTGTTGTTTATTTGTGTAGGTACGAGGGACTTGGAGTGTAGTCTCCTACTGGATTGATACCTTGGTTCTCAAAACTGAGGGAAATACTTACGCTACTTTGCTGCATCACCCTTTCCTCTTCAAGGGAAAAACCAACGCATGCTCAAGAGGTAGCATAAGGTCATGTGAATCATGGATTGGTGCCTTCACCTTCTTGTTGTCAGCATCGCAAACCGGCTGATAATGTGACAAATTGGTATCTTCAGCCAGCTTACGGGCTAGAGGATGCACTTCCCTTGCTATGGAAGCAAAGTCCTCTGCACTGAAGGGAGACCTGTCCTCTTTCACGCTAGGTCATCCGTTCGCCAAGTCCGCCGGTTCAAGATCTACTTGCCATGCCTTAGCCCGGGATAGCGCGGTGAGAGCACCGGCTCTCACTACTGATTTCTTAAGTTCTTCAATCCACAGGGGCAGCATAGATAGCTTCTCCAAGTATGAGCGGCTGTGCAAATCGCTCATTGCGCGCCAGTGTATAATTTCTCTACAAGGGTGTAGTCGGCTTTCAATTTTTTGCGCCAATTCTGGAGCCTGCATCATCAAGAAAATCTATAAGCCGTATGCATAGTGATTACAATGCATTGGAAGCAAAAAATTGAGATGATGTTACTTACCAAAGATGGCAACAGTCATGGCATTTACTTGATGTTTTAAGATGGTGAGCTCTTCAGCCACCGGCTTCGGCATCCTCTTCTCTTTTCAACAGAGCTGATTTTTCTGTCTCCTAGCCGGCTTGATCGGCCTTGAAGTCTTTCTTCAACTTTTTTATCTCTGCCAAGGCAGTCGTTAGTTCAGTTTTAGCCTTGGAAGTTTCACATTGTTGAGACTTGATGTTTTCTTGAAGATCAGCGACTTGGGAGTCTTTGACAGTGAGTTCAGCCTGCAGGATATAAACAATAGCCAGGTTACAGTCATCTTATTTAAAAGTCCCAAGCACAATACAAGTATTTTACTTGGCACTTGGGGGCTAATGCAGCTTGCTCTTTTTCAAGACAAGTTTATGATGACCTGATTGCTATACGATGACTATAGCCGGTTCATGGGGGTTATACGCTTGAATTGTCTGGACACATATGGTAATGAGACCCGGCTTATCTTGACAGAATAAGGCGGCCCTTGGGGGCTACAAATGTGAAGTTAAATCATATTATTTAAAGTTCTGGCTCATCTTGACAGATTAAGCCGACCCTTGGGGGCTACACATGCAAATTTGAAGTATTACTATTGGAAGTCCCGGTTTATCTTGAAAGTATAAGCTGGCCCTTAGGAGCTACTAGAATTGATCTATAAGGCTTTTGAAGTTTACAGGACATTCTATTCTGCCATGTCCAATAAACTTGGCGGCTAGTGGAAGTGTATTCATATGAAGAGAGTGGTAGTGTTTACCTCAAAGTGCTCCTTCATCAAGTTTACTAAGCCGGTTTAAAAGTCACAGCTGGTGTAAAGGCGGTTCAAGTACCTAGAGTGAATCTCTAGAGCACTAAAGTGGGCATAGCTTTCTAGATTGGCTGGCCACTTGCCCTTGTCAGCAACGGAAATTTCTTCCTTAGCGTTGTGCTTTGATAAGACAGTGGGGTTGCCTGGCTCTGTATAACCATGCCCGGTAATGACAACATCATCAGCCTTTTCTTCAATGGGCTTGATGGGGCTCGGCGGCTTAATGGGGCTGGGCGGATTGGTGGTGGCTGGATCAACATCCATCTGGTCCATGTCAATATTGTGATCAACCAGTGGCGGTTCATTAACTGTGGCTTCAGGCGCTTGATGAGAGGTCTCTGCTAACTGCTGCTCTGGCTCAGAAGGGTTTTCAGGAGTTTTTGTCACCTTCTCTTCTTGCTGGGCTTTGCCATAGCCCAGTGAATGAAACACAAGATATGGTTAGTACAACAATTGAGTATATAATTGAAAGCAAAGATTTGACAGTCTTACCCAGGCACCGGTTTGAAGGCCGGGACATGAGTCCCTGTTGAGTCGCCAGAGGAAGAATGAGACGTTCCCTGATAATTTGAATCGGAAGGATTAAGATGTTGTCAAAAAAGATCAGCCCTGGGATAAGTTAAGTCAGAGTTTGTTGGACCTCTGGAAAATGCTTGCGAGGAGCTGGGGTGTTCAGTAAGCCGGAGGAAAGGATCCCGCTTCCGCTGTTCCGGGTTGTGCGGCGAGCTTCATGTTGCTGCTTCTTCAAAATAAAGTTGGGATCCAAATAAGCCAAAGGATGACAAAACCTTACTTACCGGCTTGCTTGGCGAGTTTTCTGTTTTGGCATAGATTCTGAGCCGGAGGAAAGAACAATTACCTCTTCGCTACCCACACGTCTGGCTTCGGCTTCCTCCTGATAACAATCATTGTCAATGAGATGTAAAAAAAATGAGCCAAGAGAGTCAAGTTCTACCTCCGACTCATCATCATCACCGTCACCTTCCAAGTTTAACTTGGAGGGATCGGTGGTTTTCTTCTTGGCAGGCCTTTTGGTGGCCTTAGTCTTGCTACTGGTGGGTTTGGCCGGCTTATCTTGCTGCTTCTTCTTCCAAAATGGAGAATCGGCCTATTGAGGTCAAATGATCATAAGTGGATAGTATTAACGCAAATATGATTTAGATTGAACACAGGGTGTGTGCAACACTTACAGCTGGCGACTTGTTGAAGGTGCAGTAAGGACCAAGTCTGGTTTCACTCCATTCCGCCCAAGTTTCATTCAGCAACGCCTTGGTGGCTTCAGTGATTTCTGCGTCAGATAGTTGAATTTCGTAGTAGCGCTAGGTGTTAGTGTCAAAACCAGTAGATCTCGAGTAGGGGGTCCAGAACTGTGTGTCTAAGGATCAAAGGTAACAAGGAGGCAGGGGACACGATGTTTACCTAGGTTCGGGCCCTCTTAATGGAGGTAATACCCTACTTCCTGCTTGATTGACTTTGATGAGTATAGGGGTTACAAGAGTTGATCTACCTCGAGATCATAATGGCTAAACCCTAGATGTCTAGCCCGTATGATTGTGATGATCCCTATGGACTACACCCTCTGGTTTATATAGACACCGGAGGGATCTAGGGTTGTACAGAGTCAGTTACAAATAGAGGAAGGTACATGATCCGAACGCCAGGCTTGCCATCCACGTAAAGGAGAGTCCCATCCGGACATGGGAGAGGTCCTTGTATCTCGTATCTTCATGGCCCATCAGTTTGGCCCATGTCACATAGGCCGGCTCCCCGAGGACCCCATAGTCCAGGACTCCCTCAGTAGCCCCTGAATCGGGCTTCAATGACGATGTATTCGATGCACAGATTGTCTTTGGCATTGCCAGGCAGGTTCCTTCTCCGAATACTCCAATGAAGTCCTCCACTCAAAATAGCTGTATTCGGCTCTGTCAAATAACTACAGCCTTAAGTTGTAAGGGAAAAAATATTCAAAACAAAGTAAGTCACGTCCATAGGCGTTTTTTCCGGTGAGGCATTATGTCCTAGCCTTGTTATTATGCTGAACCATTTTGCAGCCCTCGCTTCGTGTTTCGAGGCATGATCATCACTGAGATCGTGCCCCCTTATCACGGGATTCTCATCAATAGGGGTTTGGGTAATCCAATCGTGCCGTTCACACGTCCCCTTGGGAATAGTCAAGATTTAAGGCTTGTGAGGGGGCACTTGACATCCACTACCTTTATAAGAAGATAAGGATCCGTCTTTTTACCCCACACCTTCTTCCTCCTCAGCCTGTTTGCCATTCGAGCTCCAGCGCCCAAGTCCTAATCTTTTCCATTGCCACCAACCCCCCCCCCCAAGCCATGTATGGATCTGGAGCGCAGGGCAAGTGGATGGCTTCCTCTGTTATAGAGGAGAACATCAAAGAGCTCCGGGAAGCTGGGTACTTGTCCACGGACATAGTCCATCGGCTCCCTGCCAAAAAGCAGATCATTCCCACTCTGGAGCCTAACAAAAGGGTAGTGTTCATTCCCCATTTCCTTCGTAGACTAGGGTTTCCCATTCATCCTTTCGTCCGCGACCTCATGTTTTACTAATGGTTAGATTTTCATGATCTAGCCCCAAATTCTTTCCTCAACCTTTCGGCGTTTATCGTCGTGTGCGAGGCATTCCTCCGCGTCCCTCCCCACTTAGGCCTATGGCTCAAGGTCTTCAATGTGAAGCCGAAGGTGGTCGAAGGCCAACACGCAGAGTGCAGCGGCGCCATGGTGAGCAAACTTCCCAACGTCACCTGGCCAAAAGGAACCTTTGTGGAATCCGTCAAGGGATGGTAGCAGGGGTGGTTCTATATCACGGAACCCCATGATACCACATGGGCCGCCGCTCATGAGTTCAAGTCTGGCCCCCCAATGCAGCTTACATCCTGAATCAATAAGGGTCAAGATTGGGAGTCGCCTGATGAGGTGACGACGCTGGAGGGCCGCATCAAGGTCATGATAAACAAGAACACCAGCCTCGCCAGCATGATCCAGGTGATGCGTTTTCGCCGGATTCTCCCTTGTTAATGTCGGACTCAACATATGTGGGAATTCGACCCAGCCGGTCCTCGGACACTATAGTGGTTCTTCGGCACGATGCACGAAGATATATGGAAGCTGCTCTTCAAGGATCAAAAGTCGTGGCCGGGGACAACTGAAGACCGCGGACTTGACTGCGCACATCCGACCACTCCCGTAAGTTTTATGATAACTTCTATTTACAAATTCAAGGAGTATACTGAACTTTCTTACTCCTACAGGGATGGTCAAAGAAGGCGGAGCAGATCATATGTCCAGCTCCGCTGCCCAAGGACCAGGCCACCCCCTTGCTAACAAAGATGTTGGTTCCGGTGCTGTATCAGGCGTCGGAGAAGAAGGCCAAGAAGAAGGGCAAGGAGGCCAGAAGTGTCCTTCGCTGTAAGGGTGCTTCGGACATCGTGTCCTAAGACACCGAGTCCTCCTCCTCTCATGACGAAGATGTAGAGGAGGAAGAGAGCAACTCTCTCCTTAAGGGGGGAAAGAAGAAAAGGGCGGCTTCCACAGATCTAGAGGCGGAAGCGTCCAAGAAGGGGAAACCCTCCCTTTTGGATGACTCCGAAACGGATGCCGAAGCCATCCCCGAGTGGCACCCCAGGCCAAAGCCCCTGGCCGCATTGTAAATACCCAAAGACACCATTCATATATCTGATTTCATGCCTTGTAGTTCTAATACATTGATTTTACGCATTGCAGCCCGACCCATGATCTCCCTCAACGATCATCATCAACTTGGAACTCGCTAGGGATGAACACGATGGAGAGTGAACCTCCTCCGCAGTTTCTCCCCCCGCTGCTATGGACAACACTGAAGTGTTGTCCCGAAGAACCTCTCCAGGTCACGGGGAGGTGCAGGAGGCCGTGAAGGTGGCGATGGAGGGTAATATCTCTGTTGCCGAAGAGAGGGGGAAATCAACCCCCATGGACACTGGCGACAGGGGCCATGCTCAACTCGTCCCCAACCGAATATTATTCCGGAGACCCATATGGCTCCGGAATCGGACCAGCAGCATTCTTTGAGGGAAGGGGGCGTGCTGTCTCCATCGGTGTCCTCTATCAATCTGGAGGCGTCGGACACTCTGGTGGAAGCGCTTCAAAGTGCTTCCATTATGGAGGAACACCGTACCCTTATGGGTACGGTGGTTGAAAAGGTTCGGTCCACTATGAACAGATTGAACCAAGCCTATACCAGCCTTCTAATAGGCTTTGAGGTATGTGACGCAATATATTTTTGACTATTTGCAAAAGGAAAACCTGTACATAGATAGTAGCCCCTGAGACTTTGTTCGGTGTTTGTGAAGAAAGGCCGAACAGAGGATCAAATAATGCTTTGAAGGAGCTAACATATATGTTTATTTTGATGCACATGCTTTGATGCAAGCAGCAACCTCGCATGCCGCCGAACTGTTTGAACTAAAGAGGAAGTTGGAGGAAAAGCAGGGTATGTGATGCAAAAACTTATCTTGAAATGATAAGAGTTCCAATTTATTATCTAACTAGACTTTATGATTATGCTCATAGTTGACACGTCTAAGGTCGAAGCCCTCAAGAGCGCATTGGCCAAGGCCAAAAAGGAGGCGGACAAGGAACGAGCCGCCCGTCAAAAGCATGAGGCGAGGTTGGATGAAGTCCAACAAGAGCTCACTGATGCTATAAGCAAATGTGAGTCCTTGGAGTGCACGGTGTCGGATAGAGACTCCGAACTTGCTATGGCGCTCCAAAGTGTGAAGGGGGCCCGGGTTAAGCCCAAGGCGCTTGTCAGGAAATCCGAGAAGCCAAGCAGATCGTGGCGGGTAAGGCCTTTAATATGCAGAGAAAATTCGTAAGAAGAAAGTACACCTTTATGACACGCATTTGGAGTTCTCCAGGAGCATTTGCGGATTTGCCCTGAAGTGTTCCAGATGCTGCGGATTTCTTCCGAGCCGAAGAGGGGAGCTCGATGGAGAAACTGTTCTGGTTGCAGTACCTTGCACCAAAGAAGCCCTTGCCCCTCAACGATTAGCTAAAACAGCTGACCGGGTTACATAGGATGGCTGAACTGGCCATGAAGGATATCATAGTCCGTCTTTGGCCAGCCAAACCAATACCTAATAACTACTTTGGGCTTGTGAAGTGGTTGGTCGATGCCTGCCCACGACTTGATGCTATAAAGCGGTCAGTCTGTATCGAAGGTGCCCGGATGGACTTTGCCCGTGTCAAAGTGCAATGGGCGAAGATGAATGCCACCAGTCTTGCAACCGAAGGACCACCCGCAAGGAAGGAGCATCGTACGCTAGAGAAATATTTCAACGACATCCTTGAAGGATCCCGCATTATAGAGGGCCTGTGTTCGAAGGACATCATTTTTTAATGAATGTATCCGTGCTGCCCAAACTTTGTATGAAAACAAAGCGTTTGTGTAATTTTAGTCTTGTTTGATTTGAAATTATTTATCCCCCGTTGTGGCCTTTTATTAAATCTGAGAGGTGGCCAGTCGTCGGCTTCAGCCCCTCACGTAGATACTACGGGGGTGTTCGAAACAGCACAAAAACACACTTAACCCAACGGCTTAGTCCTTGAAGGAGGTGCTACTACGGTGAACCAGGCAATCAGACTATGCGGCTTTATCACTCTCACTTAGCCATAGGGGTTTGACAATAAGATTGTAGGCGCAACCCCTGGTATTGTTCGGTGATCCGAACTCGGGTGCTGTAGACACCTTACCAGGTAAAAACCAGTCCTTCATGTGACACGGAAAAAATCGCAAGAGATTTATATTGAGTCACCAAATAGCTGACCCGCTCTCGTCGCATCATGACAGTCAGTTTTCAGCTTTCTCTACTGAGGTGTTTATCCGGCTAACCAGAAACACAATCGTAGTAGTTCTCTCTTTACTTCCTTAGCCGAACAATCAAAATGTAAGGTAGTAACCACAGGAGTCGGGCAACCCAACTATTGACCCAAGACATGATTCTGAGCCAATGCATATATTGCTAGATTCGGGACGCCGAATTGCACTGTGAAAGTGTTTGAACTTATGGTAAATTTAAGAACTGTACGCGGCTGAATGGAGCCCCTGGTGATTTAGGTCGTGCCGAGGTGTACATAAGAATCAGATGCAAAAGAAGAAGGAATACATAATAGGGAATAAGCCAGTACCGAATAGTTTGGGCAAAAAACCTGTTTCCATTATAGTCTGATTTATACGTCAAAACGTATTTCTACAGATAATGCTATAAGCATCGAGGCTATTTTACATGCCGAGCGAAAGGGAAAGCTGTGTATAGGTATTAGAAAAGGGGAGGAGGTGAACTTTTAGGTACTCCGTCGTGCATCTGCGCTGCTTTTTGCCTTGGTATGTGATCCTTTGAGAGGATTAATGAATAAGTTTTCATAAGTGGCCGGAAAAGGGCCGTTGACACCATAAAAAGGTGATGTGGGTTGTAAGGAACCTGAAAAGGAAAGATGAAGTTAAGAAAAAAATATAGATGGTGGTCCAGGTACGGTTGAGCCGTATTTTGGGCTTTATCCTCAATATGCCTCCATCGTCGCCCATGGTATTTTTAGTGCGTAGTTATGTGCATGCGGTACATATGCTGCTGCTTGGTTGGGGCAAAGATAGAGGCTGGATTGCTAATCGAGCTCCTGACGAGCTGGACTACCATTCTGTGGGGTGGTCTGGACTCGTTTGACACGGTCTTGTGGCTTGACTGCCGATGTGGAGTTTTTCTTGATAAGGCCGACCTGCACTTCCGCTGCGAGGGTCGCGGTGTGTTCCTCAGTACAGAGGGAGTGATCCATGTTTCCTTGGACTGTTATAACACCGCATGGTCCTGGCATTTTGAGCTTTAGATAAGCATAGTGCGGGACCGCATTGAAGCAGGCAAACGTCGTTTGTCCGAGTAGTGCGTGATAGGCACTGCGGAAAGGGACGATGTCGGTGTACTAGAATAGGGGTACCCTAGTACCCCGAACTTGTGCACGGGCAGTTGCAGCACCCCGCGGCAAAGGCTTGCTGGGCGAACGCCAAGATCCCCAAGGTTCCCTTGGAGCCATCCAAGAACAAAGTATTTAAGCTAAGGAGACAAGGCCCCGGCAAGAGGAGCTTGCCGGGAAGGCCAACCAAGGCGCTCCAAGGAACTTGCCGCGACGCGCCACGCGCTCCGGCAAGGCAACAAGGCCCCGGCAAGAGGAGCTTGCCGGGAAGACTAAACAAGGTACCCCGAGGCCCGGTGAGCGACGAGCTTCTGGACCCGGCAAGATAACAACAGCGGCAAGGCGCTTGCCGCGGCAGGCGGCCACTCTGCGCCCACGCTCCAGCGCATCCACCAACGTGTCGCTCTGGGGGCCTCTCCGGGCGCGCGTGGCGGGAGGCTGTGCAGCCAGCGGTGCGCAGTGGCATGCGAAGCTGACAAGATCGCCATCGTGGCGAACGGTGGCGCCCCTAACGGTCCTTTTCTGCACTGTTCGGGCGACTCAGACGGGCATTTAATGCCCTTGTCCCCTGCCGTCAGGGTTAGGTAGGGTGCACTGTACAAGCAACTGTATCAACTACCTCGCTTTTTACGTTTTTACCCTCCTCTGCGTTGCCACCTGTCGGTGACCCCTTTAGCGTATAAAAGGAGGCCCATGCGCAACGTAGAGGGGTTCGGTTCGGTTCGGAGTTCGGACAGTTTGCTTCGATTCATTCGTAGCCCAAAAAACATCACACTCTCTCGCTCGAGAGCAAGAACACCAGATAATACAACCAGACAAGCAGCAGTAGGAGTGTTATCTCTCCGGAGAGCTCCGAAGCTGGGTAAACTGCTCGTGTGCCTCGCCTCGATCTGCTCTTCGTGCGACCTCCGCCCCCCGCCGAACCGAAAGGGGCCCGGTCCGCCGGCCCCATAGGTGTTCGTGGATCAGTTTTCCCCGACATCTTTGGCGCGCCAGGTAGGGGGTGTTGAGATTGTGTGAACCAGATCCGGCGTTCACACGAGCTAGATCTTTATTCCCTTCATCCACATGCCACCGAAGAAGAAGACTTCGGCGGCAGCCGCTCCATCCACGTCACTTCCGCCACCGTTGGAGCAAACGAGTGGTGGGATGGACGCCGGCGGAAGAAAGGACGTCGACGAGGAAGCTCATGATGCCGCCAGGTCCAAGAACAAGGCTGCACAAACCTCGGCGACTGTACATGTTCCACGCCACTCTCAGGAGGCGCAAGATCAACAGCGTCATGGCACTAGCAGTGCCATACGCATGATAGCCCAAGACCAAGCTGGTGGATCTCGGGGCGCTCAAGACCAGCATGCACGCCAGCGTGCTGGCACGAGCGGGGCACGGTCGCCTGGACGGGATACTGCTCCTTCTAACATAGTTAGAAGTTCGAGCACGTCCCGCTCCTCGCGCCGTCCGCCACTGCCACCCACCACTCCAGCAGAAGCTTTGGCGCGAGCTCAACTTCTCCTAGATTACCCTCCGACGTCGGACAAGATCGACGAATGGAGAGCCACCATTCAGAGTCTCATCGGCTACGCCAACGGCGACACTCCACGGCGGCCGAGCGCGTCGCCGCCGCGGCAGGACCGCCGGACGCGAGCCGGTGGCGACGAAACGGGCGGAGGTGCAACTACCATGCAATCACCGCCCCGAAGGCCAAGATCGCCGACTCGCCGGATCCACCTCGACAGCGACTCCACTGCATCGTCGGATCCACGAGCTCGTCGCGATCAGCGCCAAGTTCTTCATGATCGACAACAAGAAGACGCTCGAACCCGCATCGAGCGCCGAAGAGAAGCGCGACGTCAATCCGACAAGCGCGCTGGGCCCTCTGTTGACATGCATGCGCCAGGGGAACCAGGCGATCTGCCGTACGCGGTAGGTTGTCCTGCGTTCACTCGTGAGCTGCGGCAAGTCCAGTGGCCCAGTACAAAGAACTTCAAGCCAGACGTACCGGAGAAGTACGACGGCAAGACGCATCCGTCAGAGTTCCTCAGCATCTACACCATTGCGGTGCAAGCTGCCGGGGGACGAGATGACAAGATCCTTGCCAACTACTTCCCGCTGGTGCTCAAGCCCAACGTCAGATCCTGGCTCATGCACTTGCCGGACAACTCCATATCCTCTTGGGCTGATCTGTGCCATCAGTTTGTCGGCGCCTTTACAGGCGGACACAAGCCTCATGGCCAGGAGAGTGATCTTCATCTGCTCGCCCAGAAGGAAGGAGAGCCCCTGCGCAAGTACATTCAGAGATTCAGTAGTGTGCAGCACAACATCCCAGACGTCCACCCTGCCGCGGTGATCAGCGCGTTCCATCAGAACGTGCGGAACCGCAGGATGCGGGAGGAAATGGCGATGTGCAAGATCAGGGACGTCAGTGAGTTATATGCACTGGCCGACAAGTGTGCGCGTGCTGAGGAAGGGAGGAGACTCCCCGGAGAAAATATAGGAGCGGGAGGATCTGACAGTGAAGATGCTGCCCCGACAAGGAAAAACCGGCGGCGGAACAACAGAAGGAGGAAAGGCAAAGAAGTGCTAGTTGTTGAGCAGTCCGGCAACGGTGGCGGCGCCAAGGAAGCCAAAGCTGGTGACTCCGGCAAGGAGGTTGCCGCGGAGGTGGCGGTCGCCGACAAGCAAGACGGCACCAGCAAGCAGTATTGCAAAATTCACCGCACCAAGGGCCATGATCTTCAGAACTGTAAGAGAGTCGAGCAGCTTGTTGAGCAACAGAAAGCTGAATACGAGCGGCGCGACAAAGGAGAAGGCCCAGGAAGGAGCTGGTGGATCCGGCAAGAAACGTCCCGGCCGAGGAGGACGCCGCGGCAAGGCCAAGCAGCGGCAAGGAGACAGACCTCCTCGAGGCCGCGACAAGGATGAAGATGACGACGACGATGAAGATATGGACGATGAGGAGACTGATGAGCAGGAGTTCCAGAAAGCCACAGAGGTCCTGTGCGTTGACGGTGGTGCTTCTCTGCATGCCTCGCACCGCCAGCTCAAGCAGTGGGTGCGGGAAGTTAATGCAGCAGAACCACCCGTCGAGTCACGCAAGCCTCTGAAATGGTCCGGCACGCCTATCATCTTTGATATTGAGGACCACCCGGATCGCATAACTGCGGTCGGGTGCTTGCCGATGTTGGTTTCACCAACAATCCGCAACCTCAAGGTCACTAAGATGCTAGTTGACGGCGGGGCCGGCTTGAACCTGATCTCCTCCGCGGTGCTCCAGAAACTCCAGATCCCTGACAGCGAGCTCGAAGAGACCGGCACATTTCAAGGAATCAACCCGGGAAGGAGCAAGCCAAAGGGAAAGATCACGTTGCCGGTAACATTTGGCAGTGAGCTGAACTTCAGGACTGAGAGGGTCACGTTTGACGTTGCCGACTTTCCATTACCTTACAATGGAATCCTTGGCCGTCCGGCACTCGCCAAGTTCATGGCAGCCTCTCACTATGCGTACAACGTACTGAAAATGCCAGGCCCAATAAGTGTCATCTCTGTCCCTGGCGACAAGAAGGATGCTCTTATCTGTGCCGACAAGATCTACCGGGAAGCAGCAGCCGCA
This sequence comes from Triticum aestivum, assembly GCF_018294505.1. Lineage (NCBI taxonomy): Eukaryota > Viridiplantae > Streptophyta > Magnoliopsida > Poales > Poaceae > Triticum > Triticum aestivum. Next base: position 669,125,281 of record NC_057798.1, on the reverse strand, counting down.
GCAGAACGCAGGACACTTGCCGCTGAAGCTCCCGGGGGGAAGAAGAAGACCAAGTCCGGCAAGAGCTCTGATGCCCACTCCGGCAAGCGCACCTCTTCGGAGTGCTGCGCTACCGTCGAGGACGCACCATCGAGCTCCACCGGCAAGTGTAAGAAGGCAATGGCAGCTCCACCTGAGACCAAGAAGGTGTCCGCCAAGGAGGATGGCACTGGTGGTACCTTCACCATCAGCGCCACTCTTGACCCCAAATAGGAAAGCGCGCTCGTTGCTTTCCTGCGGGCGAATGTCGACGTGTTTGCGTGGCAACCGTCTGATATCCCCGGTGTTCCCAGGAAAGTGATTGAGCACCACCTTGCCGTCTGTCCTCATGCGCGGCCCGTCAAGCAGAGAGTCAGGAAGCAGGCAGTAGAGCGCCAAGAATTCATCGCAGAAGAAATCAAGAAGTTGGAAGCAGCAGGCCTTGTCAGAGGAGTACTCCATCCCACGTGGTTGGCCAATCCTGTTGTTGTGCGCAAAGCTAACGGGAAATGGAGACTTTGTATTGACTTCACTGATGTTAATAAAGCTTGTCCCAAAGACCCATTTCCCTTGCCGCGTATTGACCAGATTGTTGACTCCACAGCCGGATGTGATTTGCTTTCATTTCTTGATGCATACTCAGGATACCATCAGATCTTCATGGCAGAAGAAGATGAAGAGAAAACCGCATTTATCACCCCGTGTGGCACGTACTGCTTCGTACGGATGCCTTTCGGTTTGAAGAATGCTGGTTCAACATTCGCAAGGGTAGTCCACCATGCTTTTGAGCCGCAAATGCACAGAAATGTGGAAGCTTACATGGATGACATAGTGGTCAAGAGCAAGAACAAGGCGACCCTGATTCAAGATTTAGACGAGACATTTGCAAATCTGCGCAAGATCAACCTCAAGCTTAACCCCGAGAAGTGCGTGTTTGGAGTCCCTTCCGGCAAGCTTCTCGGGTTCTTCGTGTCTCAGCGGGGAATTGAAGCCAATCCCGACAAGATCAAAGCCATTGAGCAGATCGAAGCACCAAAGCGCGTCAAGGATGTACGAAGGCTTGCCGGTTGCGTGGCTGCTCTCAGCAGGTTTATCTCTAGATCTGCTGAGCGCGCCCTGCCATTTTTCAAAATTTTGAAAAAGGCAGGTCCAATGAAATGGACTCCGGAAGCGGAGGCTGCGCTGCAGGACTTGAAGAGATACCTGTCCTCCACTCCAACGCTTGTCGCACCTAAGCCGCAAGAGAAGTTGCTGCTGTATATAGCGGCAACCAATCAAGTGGTTAGTGCTGCGTTAGTGGCGGAGAGGGAGGCGGATGATGAGCCAGCAACCACGGCAGATCCATCCAGCGACAAGCAGGGGGCTTCGCCGACAAGCTCTGGTCCCGACAAACATGGGTTTGCGCAGGAACATGATAAGATGCCAAGGAGAATGGTGCAGCGCCCAGTTTACTTTGTCAGTTCTCTTCTGCAGGGGGCTAGATCAAGGTACTCTGGTGTGCAGAAGTTGCTTTTCGGCCTCCTCATGGCCTCGAGAAAGCTGCGCCATTACTTCCAAGCACATGAGATCACAGTCGTCACTCGCTTTCCGCTGAAGAGGATACTGCAAAATCCAGAAGCAACGGGCAGGATTGTCGAGTGGGCGCTGGAACTGTCAAGCTTTGGCCTCAAGTTTGAGAGCACTTCAACTATCCAAAGCAGAGCATTGGCAGAGTTCATAGCAGAGTGGACGCCAACCCCAGATGAAGAAATTTCAGAAACGAGCATCCCCGTCAAAGAGGCAAGCAAAGAGTGGCTGATGTACTTTGATGGTGCCTTCTCGCTGCAAGGCGCCGGTGCAGGCGTGCTGCTTGTCGCACCCACCGGAGAGCACCTCAAGTACGTAGTCCAGATGCACTTTCCCAAAGAGCAAGCAACCAACAATACTGCAGAGTATGAAGGATTGCTTGCCGGTCTCAGAATCGCAGCAGACCTTGGGATCAAGAAGCTCATTGTCAGGGGTGACTCACAGCTTGTCGTCCGACAAGTGAACAAGAACTACCAGAGTCCGTTGATGGAAGCGTATGTTGATGAAGTGAGGAAGCTAGAAGAGCACTTTGACGGCCTACAAATGGAGCATATCCCAAGAGCTCAGAATGATATTGCTGATGGCCTGTCAAAGTGCGCCGCACTAAAGTTACCTGTGGAACCAGGGATCTTTGTGCTTAAGTTGACTCAACCATCCGTAACACCATCAACTGGACAAAGCAAGAAGAGGAAGTTGGTTTCTGGTGACTACTTTCCGGCAGAGCTCCCCGAAGCCGCCGCCAAGAAAGTCCCCAAGATCAACACCAAGGATGCTGAGGGGCAGTCTGCTCCGGCAAGCCTTATGGTTTGTTCCGTTGAAGCAGACGCTCCCGACAAGTTTTGCTCCGGCAAGCTTGCCGGGGAACATCAAGCTCCGGCAGGACCACAAGTCCTTGCCGTGGAAGCGGATGTTCCCGCAGCAGCAGATGTGCCTTTAGTCCTTGTTGTCGAGCCACAAGCTCCAGCATGGGCACAGCAGATTGTCCACTTCCTTCAGACAGGAGAACTTCCCGAAGAACAAGAAGAAGCGGAAAGAGTAGCCCGGCAGTCAAGTATGTACCAGTTTGTCGATAGCATACTGTACAGAAGAAGACTCAACGGTGTGAAATTGAAGTGTATTCGCCGGGAAGATGGACAAAAGCTGTTGGCGGAGATACATGGAGGCATATGTGGCCACCACATTGGCGCAAGAGCACTTGCCGGCAAAGCTTTCCGGCAAGGTTTCTTTTGGCCGACAGCCCTCCAGGATGCAACTGCACAAGTAACCAAGTGTGAAGCGTGCCAGTTCCACTCCAAACAGATACACCAGCCAGCTCAAGCTCTCCAGACGATCCCTTTATCCTGGCCATTTTCGGTCTGGGGGCTCGATATCCTCGGCCCCTTCCCCCGAGCTGTCGGGGGCTTTGAGTACTTGTACGTCGCAATCGACAAGTTCACAAAGTGGCCGGAAGTGCAGCCAGTGAGGAAGGTGACAGCACAGTCAGCAGTCAAGTTCTTCAGGTCGATTGTTTGCCGTTTCGGGATCCCTAACAGGATCATCACCGACAACGGCACGCAATTCACGAGCCGCACCTTCATGCAGTACGTCCAAGACCTTGGCGCCAAGGTCTGCTTCGCTTCTGTTGCTCATCCAAGAAGCAACGGTCAAGCAGAGAGGGCAAATGCTGAAGTGCTGCGCGGGCTCAAGACCAGAACTTTCGACAGGCTGCACAGGTGCGGAAGGAACTGGATCGAGGAGCTGCCGGTGGTTCTTTGGTCGATCAGAACGACGCCAAATCGAGCCACTGGCCAGACACCTTTCGCTCTAGTCTATGGAGCAGAGGCAGTTCTCCCCACGGAACTCGTATACGGATCACCTCGAGTGCTCGCTTATGATGAGCTTGAGCAAGAACAGCTGCGGCAAGACGATGCGCTGCTCCTTGAGGAAGATCGTCTTCAGGCTGCTGTACGAGCTGCTCGATACCAGCAAGCTTTGCGCCGCTATCATAGCCGCAAAGTTAAAGCCAGAAGCTTCGAGGAAGGCGACCTTGTTCTTCGGCGCGTTCAGTCCGCCAAGAATTCCAACAAGTTGACGCCGAAGTGGGAAGGCCCTTATCGGGTGAGACGAGTCACAAGGCCTGGCGCAGTCCGCCTTGAGACCGAAGATGGCATTCCAGTGAACAACTCCTGCAACATAGAACATCTTCATAAGTTTTTCCCATAAGGCGCGGTTGCCGGAACCCGTTCCGGCAACCACCTTTTGTACAAGTCTTGCCGCTGTTGCATGTAATCCTTTGTACAAAGCCGGGTGCAGATCCCGTGCATAAGTAAAACCCCATGTGCTCCGCACAGCTTGTCCATTTCATGCGTTAGTTCCTTTCTTGCATGCGATTATCTGACACTTTGTGCAGCACCTACATCCGGTAAGCAGTAACGAGCCGAAGATTGTGGTATGGGCCAGGCGTCGTTCAAGCGAAGACTTGCCTTACCGGGAAGCAAATGATAGAAAAGCTAAGTTGCCAAAGTTTGAGCAATCACTTTTTAAAATTTTGAGTTATCTTCCTCGAACGACCCTGCTTTGTATGGAAAACCTGTGCGCGGAGGAACCAACTCGTGGCTAGTTGCGCCCTTACTTTGTTTCGAGTCTGCTCAACAGCTTAAGCGTGCTGCATCTAGTTGCGACAAGGTTTCTTGTCGGAAGCAGCGCCGCCAGCAGGCTGCTGAAGTTCTGCACTCAGCGCTCGCGGCTCGGGCTCCTGCGCCGACAAGTTCCCTAGAAGCGTAGGGTAAAAACATACAAAGGAAGGAATCTAGTAGAGGAAATAACATTGCAATTGATAACAGAAATAAAGTTATATTACAAGATAACTTGTCGCAGCTCTAACAGATTGTTTTCATAACATGATCAGCAGCGACAAGGGAAAAGAAGGAATGGGCGGCCTAATCTACGCGTCCGCCCTCGACTCTCTTGATCTCGCTCACCTTGTCCACAATGGGTGCGACAAGGGCCTTGAGTGCATCCAGATCGGCGTCGGGCGGCAAGGACCTGAGGACGTTGGTGAAGCTGAGGCCTGGGTTGCGGAAGGCTACCTTCATCAGCACCTTCTGGAGAACCCCGGCGCAGATTTTGCACGACTCGTCGTCCAGCTGCTTCGGGATCCTTTCCCCGAGCCGCTGGAGTGCCGTTGCCACGCCCTTGAAGAACAGGCTGAGCTTGGCGCTGGGTTGAAGACTCTCGTCGGAAGGATACCCAAAGTCCTCCATCCCCAGCTGCGCCAGCTCCTCGTTGATGACTGCGGCGGTGTTCACAAGACCCTCGGTCCAGTGCTCCATCGTGTCTCTGAACGAGTTCTGGGTGACCGCAATGCTCTCCAGCAGCGTCGCGTCAGCCTTGACCTTCTCCGCCAAGGTCTTCTCCCGCTCCTTGGCGGCCTCCAGCGTCTGCGTCGGCGTGGCCAGCTTCAGCTCCAGGTCTGCTTTGGAATCCTTGGCGGCGCTGAGCTCCTTGCCCCTCTCAGCGAGAAGGCCTTGCAGCTCACCGTGGGCGGCAGCATCCTTCTCGCGCTCACGCTTGAGTGCGGCAAGCTCCTCGCCGCTCTTCCTAATGTTGGCCTCCAGCTGCGCCACCTTCTCCTCTAGCTCTTTCCTGGCGGCCTATGCAGTTGCCGCGACGTCCTTTGCCTCCTTGAGCGCCCCGCCAAGTGCTTGCTCGCGCTCAGCAAGCTCTTCCTCATAGCTGTCGAGGTTGGCCTTCCGCTGCACTAGTTCACCTTCCCGCTCGGACTGCTTCTCGGCGGCCAGCCTCTGCTCCTCCTCAGCCTCGGCCTTCTCGAGAAGGAAGGCCGTGCGCTCCTCGTCGAGTCGCTCCCGCTCCTGCGCCAGGGACTGGAGAGCTTCTTGATTTTTGCCCCGGAGCTCCTCCGCACGCTTCTCCATGTCAACTCCCGCCTTCGCGACAAGCGCTTCCCGGGAAGCTAGTTTGGCTTGCCGGGCACGATAGAGTGACAGCAACTTCCGCAGCAGCTGCTCCTCCTCGGGCTCGCCGCTACTACTGCCGGGCGCGTCAACCAATGACAGTCCGGCAGAGGCGAGCACCTCCCCGTCAAAAATCTCCCCCTCGACCGGCGCCCTGGAGCTCGACGCCCAGGGTAGCTTGATGAAGATATTGTCACCGGCCTGCAAGTAGGCGCCGGGCTGGGGCTCCTTGGAGCCCGGCTCCGCCGTAGCGGCAGAGGGTTCGGCGGTCGGCGCAGCGCCCGGCGCTCCTGCGGCCTCAGGGTCGTCAGTACGATCGCCCGACCCCTCGCCGGCTTCCGCAGCAGCAGCCTCGGCGGCCTCCTCACCGGCGGTCTCATCAGCACCGGCACCTTCCTCGCCGACGCCCTCTGTCTCCATTGGCTTAGCCGTAGATGGGTCTGAAGAACGAAGAAGGGAGGAAAATCAATCAAAAATCCAAGAAAGGAAAAACGGAAGAAGCAGGACACAAGGGAAAGTTTCTGGGCAAGTGGATTACCTGCGCCAAGATCTTCAGTTGCGGCCTCGGTCGCCGCAGGATCAGCAGTGCCGTCCCTTGCCGGAGAGTCCCCCCTTGCCGGAGAGTGCTCCCTTGCCGGGGACTCCTCCCTTGGCGGCGCAGTCGAAGCAGGTGGCGCTTCGGGACCGGCCTCCGGGCGCTCCTGATGAGGCTGCTCTGCTCCTGCACAAGTCAACAAGCAAGAAATCAACAAAGGAAAAAGCACTCAAGCGCGCCCGACAGCAGAAGGCTAAACTATGAACTTACGCTGGGGGCTGCGCTAGGGGCTGCTCTAAGGGGTGATTGCCGGGTCCGTCAAGGTGGTCTCGGACCCACCTCCTGCTGACACGATGGGGTCATCCTCGATGACGATCACCGCGGCCTTGGCCCTCTTCGCCGCTCTCTGGGCCAGCGTCCTGGAAAGAAAGGAGTCCAGATTGGAGCAAGTCAGATACAAGATATAAACAGCAAGATTGAAGAACTACAAGAGCACCAAAGAAACTCACTCTTCTTCCTCCTCGTCGGAGCTGAGCGCGGAAAGATCGAAGTCCGGCCCTCCTCCGGTGCGGCGAGGTGGAGGAGTAGGATCCCTTGCCCGCTTGGCGGGGGCAGTGGCGGTGGCCCGGGAAGATCCCGCTCCAGTTGCCGCTGTTGCGTGAGGCGCTCCCGCGGCAACATTGCTTGCCGCGGTAGAGTGCGTCGTGCAGCTCGGTGGCTGTGGAGCCGGCTGCCGCCCCGCTGCGTCCCCGGCCCTGCGAAGGCGCCTCCTTGGTGGGGCCGGGGGCTCTGCCTGCGGCAAGTTCTCTGAAGGCTCAGCTTCCTCCTCGCCGGCCTCGCTCGGCTCGGCTTCAGAACCGGCAGGCTCCTCCTCGCCCATGAACTCCGCGCGCTCGGCAAGGTTTGCCGCCTCTGCAGCCTCCGCCTCCTCCACAGTAAACCCAAACACACCCGCAGCAGCTGCGGCCGCAGGCTCTTCCGCCCTAGTAGCGATGAGCTGCAGCTCCTCGTCGGTGGTGTCACAGGTGAGGCTCTTCTGCTCGTCGGCGCGGACCGGCACTTCCTCCAAGGTGTCGAAGAACACTTGCACAACGTCATCCGTAGGCTCTTGCCAAGTTGGGACGACGCCGTGTGAATCGCACAACGGCATCATGGCGCGGATCCGGTCAAGCGAAGAGTTATTGCACAAAGGAACTACGCCCCTCGGCAGTGTGAATGGGTGCTGGGGGTCGCGTTTGAATAATTCCAAGAGCATTGCATCCAACTCCAAGACGGTGAAGTTGTAGTTGAGGCCCGGCCGCAGCCTCATGATGTCCGACGAATTCTTGAATTCCCAGGCGGGCCTCCCCCTCTCCTGCAGGGGGGCAATGCGGCGGCGGAGGAAATCTGCCCCGACAGCACCTACAGTGAGCCTGGCAAGCCTGAGGCGAAGAATCCTAGTGATGGCGATCTTCAAGCTCTCGTCTTCCGGGGCCACGTTGCTCCGGCCATTGCCGCGCACTATTGGAGTTTGGCGCACGGCGGTGAAGGGCTGCGGATTCTCCTCAACGATCCAACACCACTCCGCTCTCCACTCCTCCCACTTGCTGCGGAGCTCACCATCCAAGTACGCCTCCTTCTTGCCGACTCTTGAGACCCAGGCAATCCCTCCGGCAAGCGGCTCTCCTCTCTCTACCCGAGGTATGAAGTAGTGGCGGAAAAGGGCAACACTAGGGTGGACTCCGACAAAGTTTTCGCACAAATGTGCGAAAACTGCCATGGTCAGAACAGCGTTGGGGGTGAAGTCAAGGAGGCGGAAGCCATATGTGTTCATAATATCATAGAAGAACTCCGAGAAGGGCGGGCAGAGCCCGCAGTAGAAGAATAGCGCGAAGAACGGATACCCGTTTGGAGCCAACTCCGAAGCAGAGGCCGGAAGTACTCCGAAGCAGAGGCCATATGTGTTCATAATATCACAGAAGTACTCCCTCAGCTCCTGCACGCCGAGCTGAGGGGTGAAGATCGCCCGCTCCTTCCGCAGCGTCGCAAGCCGCTGCGCCTCGGCCCACTTCACGCCCTTTCCCTTGTCAGCTTTCGGGGCCATGGTGGAGGTGGTGGGGAAGGTCGTGGCGTTGGTGATGCTGGTGGCAATGGGGGGCGGAGCGCCGCTCTCTCGGCTTCGAGAAGAAGGGGGGAGCGGCGGAGTTTCTTGAAGATGAAGTAGCAGCAACCAGCGGGGGGGAACGAACTGCCCCTGTTTCCTCTGCTTATAAAGAGGGATGGGGCGGACGTTTCGGCCTTCCGCTTAAACAACCACCCACGATCTCCCCCACGATGCCGCATTCAACACGTGCCGTTATGGGAGAGCGCGGTGGATACGGAGCGAGATTCGGCATAGCCCAGCCCGCGTGTGCCCGTGCCCTGTCTTGGGCCTGGCCCAATAGCGCTCGGCACCGTGTCTGGCCCAGGCCCAGGGGCTCCTGTCGGTGTACTAGAGAAGGGGTACCCTAGTACCCCGAACTTGTGCACGGGCAGTTGCAGCACCCCGCGGCAAGGCTTACTGGGCGATGCTAGGATCCTCCATGGTTCCCTTGGAGCCATTCAAGAACAAAGTATTTAAGCTCAGGAGACAAGGCCCCGGCAAGAGGAGCTTGCCGGGAAGGCCAACCAAGGCACTCCAAGGAACTTGCCGCGACGTGCCCCGCGCTCCGGCAAGGCAACAAGGCCCCGGCAAGAGGAGCTTGCTGGGAAGACCAACTAAGGTACCTCGAGGCCCGGTGAGCGACAAGCTTCCGGACCCGACAAGATAACAGCAGCGGCAAGGCGCTTGCCGCGGAAGGCGGCCACTCTGCGCCCACGCTCCAGCGCATCCACCAACGTGTCGCTCTGAGGGCCTCTCCAGGCGCGCGTGGCGGGAGGCTGTGCAGCCAGCGGTGCGCAGTGGCATGCGAAGCTGACAAGATCACCATCATGGCGAACGGTGGCGCTCCTAACGGTCCTTTTCTGCACTGTTTGGGCGACTTAGATGGGCATTTAATGCCCTTGTCCCCTGCCGTCAGAGTTAGTTAGGGTGCACTGTATGAGCAACTGTATCAACTACCTCGCTTTTTACGTTTTTACCCTCCCCTGCGTTGCCACCTATCGGTGACCCCTTTAGCATATAAAAGGAGGCCCATGCGCAACGTAGAGGGGGTTCGGTTCGCAGTTTCGAAGTTCGGACGGTAGGCTTTGATCCATTCATAGCTCAGAAAACATCACACTCTCTCGCTTGAGAGCAAGAACACCAGATAATACAACCAGACAAGCAGCAATAGGAGTGTTATCTCTCCGGAGAGCTCCGAAGCTGGGTAAACTGCTTGTGTGCCTCGCCTCGATCTGCTCTTCGTGCGACCTTCGCCCCCCGCCGAACCGAAAGGGGCCCGGTCCGCCGGCCCCATAGGTGTTCGTGGATCAGTTTCCCCGACAGACGATGTCGAAGATCAAGTCTTCGCTTTGGAAGTTGTCCGGCAAACTGAGTACGTCCTCCAATGTGATTGAGCCCGTGCCACGGGCCTCTACACCAGGTATTACTCCTTTAAAGGTAGTTTTGGTGGGTTTGGTTCCTGACGAGTCAATACCCATTTTCCAGACTGTATCCTGATAGAGTAGGTTAAGACTGCTTCCGCCATCCATGAGGACTCTCGTGAGGTGGAATCCATTGATAATTGGGTCGAGGACCAATGCGGCTTAACCTCCATGACGGATACTGGTCGGATGATCCCTGCGATCAAAAGTGATTGGGCATGCTGACCATGGGTTGAACTTTGGGGCTACTGGCTCTATTGCATAAAAGTCCCTTAACGCGTGCTTGCGCTCCCTTTTGGGGATGTGAGTAGCGTATATCATGTTCACTGTCTTGACCTCAGGGGGAAATTTCTTCTGTCCCCCTACGTTTGGTGGGCGAGGCTCTTCATCGTCATCCTCGCTGGGCGACCCTTTCCCCGTGTGCTTGGTGTTTAATTTACCAGCCTGTTTAAAGACCCAACAACTTCTGTTGGTATGTTTAGCAAGCTTGTCAGGGGTGTCGTGAATCCGGAAAGGTCGATTGAGTATTCGGTCCAGGCTAGTTGAACCATCTTTGTTTCTTTTGAATGGCCTCTTCCGTTGACCGGGCTTGGAGCCACTAATTCTGGCGTTGACCACCATGTCTTCGGCATTTTCAGTGTTGCTCCGACGCTTGTTTTTATTACATCGGGGCCTACCGTTTCTGTTCCTTGCTTCGGAAGTGCCAGGATCGCTGGTACTGTTGCTGCTACGGGCAAGCCAGCTATCTTCACCTGTGCAAAAGTGAGTCATGACTGATGTGAGGGCTGCCATGGACTTCGGCTTTTCTTGGCCGAGGTGTCGGGCAAGCCATTCGTCGCGGATGCTGTGTTTAAAGGCGCAAGAGCCTCGGTGTCCGAACAATCAACAATTTGGTTCTTTTTTATTAGGAACCGGTTCCAGAATTTTTGGGTTGACTCTCCGGGCTGCTGGACTATGAGACTGAGGTCATTGGCGTCCGGAGGTCGGATATAAGTGCCCTGGAAGTTGTCTCTGAAGGCATCCTCTAGGTCTTCCCAGCTTCCAATAGAGTTTTCTGGGAGGTTGCTTAACCAGTGCCGAGCTGGTCCCTTAAGTTTGAGAGGGAGGTATTTGATGGCATGTAGATCGTGACCACGAGCCAGGTGAATGTGGAGAAGAAAATCTTCAATCCATACTGCAGGATTTGTTGTGCCGTCGTATGATTCAATGTTTACGGGTTTAAACCCTTCTGGGAACTGGTGCTCCATGACTTCGTCAGTGAGGCATAGGGGGTGTGCGACGCCTCTATATCGGGCCAAGTCACGACATAGTTCGGATGGAGTCCGTATGCAGTTTTCAGCCCGGGTGAAGTTGTGCTTGTCGCGTCAGGCATGATGGCCATCTTCTCGCGCTGGGGCACGCCCCCTTGATCCATATATTGATCTGGTCTGACCCGCTCTATTAGCCAGGTCCTGTCGTAGGTCATAAGTGTATCTTGGAGCTGCTGTCTCTTTGCCTTTATGGCGGGGTGGTGCATGCTGGTGTTCGACTTGATTTGCCGCTCTGTCGAGGCCACGTGGTGGTCAGTCAACTCCGTCGGCGGTGTTACGCGTGGGCGTTCTAGGGTGTGGGTCTCGTTGTCGAATTGGGGTAGCAGCTTGCGCTTCCGGTAACTCTTGGTTGGGTGTTCGAGGCCGTATTCCTCGGCTACCGGGACATCACTCCATTTGTCATTGAGCAGATCCTGATCAGCTTGAAGCTGCTGCTGCTTCTTTTTCAGGCTTCTTGCAGTGGCTATTAGCCAGCACTTAAAGCGCTCTTGTTTGAAGGGTTCCTGTGGCACGATGAATTCTTCGTCGCCGAGGCTCTCGTCTTCTTTGAAGATCGGTACGTAATTACTATCCTCTGAGCCCTCATTCGTGATGGGATCATCGGGGTTGACTTGCCCCTCCTCCCAATCATCATGCTCAGATGTTGGTTCGATAGGGGCTTCTTGATCTTCGGCATTATCCAGAGTATTGTTGTCACCGGTGCTGGTATTGCTGTCTTTTTCGCGCCATGATTTAGAGTGGTGCCGCTGACGTCGACGCTTTGGTGGTGCCACGGGAGGCTTGTCTTCGAGTGAATCCTTCCCCCCTTCGCTGTCATCCTCTTTGGCAGTGTCCACCATGTACACGTCATATATGGAAGTAGCTGTCCAACGTCCGGTAATTGGTGGCTTCTAGCTTTGCTCTTATCCGGCATCATCATCCATGCCGTCGATTTCTTTGGAAGTGTAATCAAGCATGTCGGTTAAGTCCTCGACAGTGGCTATGAAGTGGGTGGTGGGTGGGACGTAAAATTCCCCGCTCTCAGCCCCTAGTGCGGGCTGGGCATAGCTCGGCAGCGATCCTTCTGTAATGGCGAGTGATCGCATTAAGTCCACAGCCTCGTTTAAGGGTGAGGTTTGGACAGGGAAGTGAGAATCCTTGGAGCGGGGTGGGACAGGAGTTCCCTGGCCGATCTCGTATAACACATACCTCGAGAGTTCGGAGCTGGTGTACGGGGGTGAGTCTGGCTCCATGTGGATAGAGGAAGCCTGGAGTAACTCCGGGCCAGCTGGTGAAATGATCCCCTCCGTATCTCTGATGTTGAGCTCTATGGCTACGGAGAGTCCAGCGGGCTCAAAACTTCCGTCTTCGGACTCGGCGAGGAGCTACGGGTCAAAGGCTGAAGCTGCGGTTGAGACCGCGAACCCTTGGAAGATCAAGTGTCCTCGGATATGAGCGATGTAGTTTAGGTTTCTGAAACTGGTCTGATGACTAGGGGCGTAGCTGTCGATCTGCTCCAGATGGCTAGTCGAATTGGCACGCAGTGTGAAGCCGCCGAATACGAAGATTTGGCTGGGGAGAAAAGTCTCCCTCAGGGCGGTATTGTTGTAGATGATTGATGGAGCCATCGAGCCTTCTGGTGACAACACAGTGGAACTCTCAATGAGAGCACCAATGTTGGTGTCAAAACCGGCAGATCTTGGGTAGGGGGTCCCGAACTGTGTGTCTAAAGATCGAAGGTAATAAGGAGCCAGGGGACACGATGTTTACCCAGGTTTAGGCCCTCTTAATGGAGGTAATACCCTACTTCCTGCTTGATTGACTTTAATGAGTATAGGGGTTACAAGAGTTGATCTACCTTGAGATCGTAATGGCTAAACCCTAGATGTCTAGCCTATATGATTGTGATGATCCATATGGACTACACCCTCCAGTTTATATAGACACCGGAGGGATCTATGGTTGTACAGAGTTGGTTACAGAGAAAGGAAGGTACATGATCCGAACGCCAGGCTTGCCATCCACGCAAAGGAGAGTCCCATCCGGACACGGGGGAGGTCCTTCTATCTTGTATCTTCATGGCCCATCAGTCCGGCCCATGTCACATAGGCTGGCTCCCCGAGGACCCCATAGTCCAAGACTCCCTCACTGGGGATCTTTCAAGTCGCCAGTATATTCGCACATTAAGTTGGGGCGATGGCTTAATGACAAGATCCTCCAGGAGACCCCGCACCGAACAAGGTCGATGCCGATTAAGCCATTATCCATGAAGGCTCTGAGCTTAGAAAACATGGGCGCATACTTGGCCCGCTCCTTTGTGTTGATCCGTAGTGGGAGTGGATGTGTGTTGCTAAGCCAGTGGTCAGGGTAGCCCGGCAGAGGATTCTCGTCTGCTGGAGATGCATTTTGGCAATAGAACCAAGTTTGGTTCTAGTCCTTGGGATGGCTAAGCGGCTAGGCATAAGGAAAACTGGCTTTTTTCTTTTCTAAATTGAAACTTCACCGAGTTCTAAACTAGGCCTGTCAGTAAACTCTGTCTGACGGTTTAAGTAATAAAACTCTCTAAACAGTTCAACCGTGGGCTCCTCTTGAAGATAAGCTTCACAGAATACTTGGAAGTTGCAAATATTGGACACAGAGTTAGGCCCAATGTCTTGAGGATGAAGTTGGAAAAAGTGAAGTGCGTCTCGGAAGAACTTTGAGCCGGGCGGGCTAAACCCCCGGATCATGTGGTCAGTGAAAACAATCACTTCCCCTTCCTTGGGCTCAGGAGGATTTTCAAGGCATGGGACCCACCAGTGGATGTCCTCTTTCTTGGCTAGGGTGCCAGTTGCAACGAAATTGTTCAGGTCTTCCTTGGTGACCCAACATGGTACCTAGTTGCATGCAGTAAATGTCTTAGTCATTGTTGATGATCTAAAAGGGAATTTTTTACCGGTTTAAGGTGATGTTGTTAAGTCGGCTGTTGGTTCAAAGGTAAAGAAAGATGAAACGTGCAAGTGTGTTAAGCCGGAGGATAGCATTGGAGTTATAAAGGTAAACTATTGGTGGCTTAAGAGGGGACTAATGGTACCTAGCGGGTTACGGTTTATGAGTTAAGCCGCCCACACAGTTATCAATTTTCAGGTCTGTGAATGAAAAAATTGCTAAGTATTGGACAAACAGCTTTCACACACTGATGCTATAATTTTGTATCTACGACATTTCAAATAATGGAAATTTTGTAAACCTAAGTTGCGCCAGCTTAGCAGTTCATGTGTCCGGATTGGATCTCTCACGCAGAGGAGGTGTTCAAATATCAAAAATGAGTACTACAACTAATGTCGCACAGGAGGAGCACTAAGTTCGGATCAAAACCACAGAGGACAGGGATGAACTAAGAGGAACAAAGACGAACTCCGAAGAACTCAAGAGAACCCTAATGGGATCTACGGTGAGGAAAGGAGAAAAGCGTACCAGGGCTGTTGAGAAGTGGAGGCACGCAGATGGACTCTGGTACGCACAGGTTGATGCAGCGGCCGAGGCTGAGGCAGTGGTGAAGGTTGACGACGGCGGCTGAGCTCGGGCGCTGAAGGCGTCGGGAGGAAGAGGACGAAGACGAGGAGGCAATGGGGGAAAGCAAAAGGAACGCTTGACCCTATTTATAAGGCAGAAAGGATAAGTGACATGCGCGGGAATCTAGGAGGCTGAAAAATAGATATGTGACAACATATACACCTCGATTTTCAGAGGTTCACTTAAAGTGATGACATATCAAGATTTGGGCCTCCTGTGATATTAATGTGAGGTGACGTCACGACAGCTTACCATGATTCTGCGAGCTGACGTGACGGTGGGTTATAAGATTTCGAAAGGAATGACAAGGAAGGATTTTTCTAAGTGTTGAAGATTGATATGAACAAGTTCACATCAACTTGGGGCCTAATGTTGGGGATGTAACTATTGGGTATGACCCGCCTAGGAGGGGCCTGGTCATACCACTAGCGGTTCATAAAAAGAAGGCCCATGAAGATGTTGAAGATGGCGGTTCATGAAGCAAGCTTACTGAAGGCCCAAGACCCAGGAGAGACTTGAGGCCCACGGGCGCAAACCGCCATATGTTAACTGATACGTCTCCAACGTATCTATAATTTATGAAGCATTCATGCTATTATATTATTTGTTTTGAACGATTATGGGCTTTATTATACACTTTTATATTATTTTTGGGACTAACCTATTAACTGGAGGCCCAGCCCATATTGATGTTTTCTTGCCTATTTCAGTGTTTCGAAGAAAAGGAATATCAAACGGAGTCCAAACGGAATGAAACCATCGGGAGCATTATTTTTTGAACAGATGTGATCCAGGAGACTTGGAGTTGAATTCAAGGAAGCTTTGAGGTGGCCACGAGGGTGGGGGGCGCCCCCCTACTGGGCACGCCCCCCTGTCTCGTGGGCCCCTCGAGCGTCCCCCGACCGACTTCTTTCACCTATATAAGTCCATATACCCTAAAACCTTCGAAGACGAAGATAGATCGAGAGTTCCGCCGCTGCAAGCCTCTGTACCCACCAAAAACTAATCGGGACCCTGTTCCGGCACCCTGCCGGAGGGAGGGATCCCTCATCGGTGGCCATATTCATCATCCAGACGCTATCCATGACGAGGAGGGAGTAGTTCACCCTTGGGGCTGAGGATATGTACTAGTAGCTATGTGTTTGATCTCTGTCTCTCTCGTGTTCTCTCTATGGCACGATCTTGATGTATCTCGAGCTTTGCTATTATAGTTGGATCTTATGCTGTTTCTCCCCCTCTACTCTCTTGTAATGGATTGAATTTTCCCTTTGAAGTTATCTTATCGGATTGAGTCTTTAAGGATTTGAGAACACTTGATGTATGTCTTGCCGTGCTTATCTGTGGTGACAATGGGATATTCATGTGATCCACTTGATGTATGTTTTGGTGATCAACTTGCGGGTTCCGCCCATGAACCTATGCATAGGGGTTGGCACACGTTTTCGTCTTGACTCTCCGGTAGAAACTTTGGGGCACTCTTTGAAGTACTTTGTGTTGGTTGAATAGATGAATCTGAGATTGTGTGATGCATATTGTATAATCATACCCATGGATACTTGATGTGACAATGGAGTATCTAGGTGACATTAGGGTTTTGGTTGATTTGTGTCATAAGGTGTTATTCTAGTATGAACTCTATGATAGATCGAACGAAAAGAATAGCATCATGTTATTTTACTACGGACTCTTGAATAGATAGATCAGAAAGGATAACTTTGAGGTGGTTTCGTACGCTACCATAATCTCTTCGTTTGTTCTCTGCTATTAGTGGATTTGGAGTGACTCTTTGTTGCATGTTGAGGGATAGTTATGTGATCCAATTATGTTATTATTGTTGAGAGAACTTGCACTAGTGAAAGTATGAACCTTAGGCCTTGTTTCCTACCATTGCAATATCGTTTACGCTCACTTTTATTACTTGTTACCTTGCTGTTTTTATAATTTCAGATTACAAATACCTTTATCTACCATCCATATTGCACTTGTATCACCATCTCTTCACCGAACTAGTATACCTATACAATTTACCATTGTATTGATGTGTTGGGGACACAAGAGACTCTTTGTTATTTGGTTGCAGGGTTGCTTGAGGGAGACCATCTTCATCCTATGCCTCCCATGGATTGATAAACCTTAGGTCATCCACTTGAGGGAAATTTTCTACTATCCTACAAACCTTTGCACTTGGAGGCCCAACAACATCTACAAGAAGAAGGTTTTGTAGTAGACATCAAGCTCCTTTCTGGCGCCGTTGCCGGGGAGGTGAGTGCTTGAAGGTATATCTTTAGATCTTGCAATCGAATCTTTTTGTTTCTTGTTTTATCATTAGTTTAGTCTATAAAAGAAAACTACCAAAAAATGGATTGAGTTTGTCTCATGCGCTTCATCTTTTTAATATCTTTCGTAAGAATGATGGTAAGGAAGATTGTGCTCAAGTGCTAGAAGAAAAAGTCTATAAAATGTTTGGCACTAAAGCTTTAAATGATGAGCATGAATACAATGTTGTTAGTATGAATTCCTTGAATATCCATGATGCTAATGATATGCAAAGCCACAAGCTTGGGGATGCTATGTTTGATGAATATGATATTCTTTGTCCCCCAAGTTTTGATGAGAATATTTATTATGATGAAAGCATTCCTCCTATTTATGATGATTATATTGATGAAAGTGGGTTTGGAGAGGTCATGACTTTATTTAGTGATGAATCCACTATTTTGGAAGAGGCTCCAATCGGAAGAGGCTATCTATGATGATTATTGTGATGGCTTGTATGCTATAAAGAATAAAAATAACCATGAAACTTGTCATCATGATTTTAGTTTTCAATTGTATTATGTCTCACATGATAGTTATTTTGTTGAGTTTGCTCCCACTATTATTGATGCGAATAAATTTTCTTATGTGGAGAGTAGTAAAATTTCTATGCAAGTAGATCATGAAAAGAATGCTTTATGTGCTGGTTATATTTTTGAATTCATTCATGATGCTACTTAAAATTATTATGAGGGGGAAACATATGCTTGTAGAAATGGCAATAATATCAAGTTTGCTCTCTATGTGCTTAAAGTTTCGAAGTTATGCTTGTTTTGCCTTCCTATGCTAGTTGATTATTGTTCCCATAAGTTGTTTGCTCACGAAATCCCTATGAATATGAAGTGGGTTAGGCTTAAATGTGCTAGTCATATTCTTCATGATGCTCTCTCTATGTTTCAATTCTTATCTTTTATGTGAGCATCATTGAAATCATCATGCCTAGCTAGGTGCATTAAACGATAGCGCTTGTTGGGAGGCAACCCAATATTATTTTTGTTCCTTGATTTTTGCTCATGTTTAGTAATAAATAATTCATCTAGCCTCTGTTTAGGTGTGGTTTTATGTTTTAATTAGTGTTTGTGCCAAGTAGAGCCTTTGGGAAGACTTGGGTGAAGTCTATATGATCTTGCTGTAAAAAACAGAAACTTTGCGCTCACGAGATTAGATGCCATGTTTTACTGGAGAGTTATTTTAGGGTGATTCTTTTTTCAGATGATTAACAGACAAATTCCTCATGTCTACCAATTTATTTCAGAATTTTTGGAGTTACATAAGTATTCGAATGATACATATTACTACAGACTGTTCTGTTTTTGACAGATTCTGGTTTCATTGTGTTGTTTGCTCGTTTTGATGAATCTATGAGTAGTATCGGAGGGTATGAACCATAGAGAAGTTTTAATACAGTAGATATTACACCAATATGAATTTAAAATGAGTTCACAACAGTACCTAAGTGGTGGTTTTTATTTTCTTATACTAACGGAGCTTACGAGTTTTGTGTTGAGTTTTGTGTTGTGAAGTTTTCAAGTTTTGGGTAAAGATTCGATGGACTATGGAATAAGGTGTGGCAAGATCCTAAGCTTGGGGATGCCCAAGGCACCCCAAGGTAATATTCAAGGAAAACCAAGAGCCTACGCTTGGGGATGCCCCGGAAGGCATCCCCTCTTTCGTATTCGTTCATCGGTAACTTTACTTGGAGCTATATTTTTATTCACCACATGATATGTGTTTTTCTTGGAGCGTCATTTTCTTTTGTTAAGTATTTGATTTATGTTATTTAGAATAATGTTTTTCATCTATACTTTCAATAAAAATGTCAAGGATAGCCTTTACCATGCTTATTTTGCTTGTATACATGTTGCTGTTTGAAAACAGAAAGTTTACCGCTGTTGCAAAAATTCCCTAGAAAAGTCAGAGAGTGATATAATATTGAAACTTTTTTGCATACTGAGATCTGATAAATCTTATACAGTGTAGTATTTTTCTCATAATTTTTAGATTTAGGGAAGTATGATGAATCTTGCATTCTTTACAGACTATACTGTTTTGGCAGATTGCTGTTATGTTTGCATTGTTTGCATATGTTTGCTTGTTTAATGATTCTATTTGAGGATAGGAGTATTAAATATGCAGAGACATTTAGTATGCAATGTTGAATAATAATTTTAGTGATTTGTTACAGTAGAAAATGATAAGGTTTTGCATTGTTTTATACTAACTTATCTCACGAGTTCTTGTTGAGTTTTATGTGGATGAAGTTTTTGAGAAATAGAGAAACCATGATATGAGAGGAATTAAGGAGAAACAAAAGTTCAAGCTTGGGGATGCCCAAGGCACCCCAAGATAATATTCCAAGAAGTCTCAAGCATCTAAGCTTGGGGATGCCCCGGTAGGCATCCCACCTTTCTTCTTCAACAATTATCGGTTAGTATCGGTTGAGCATAAGTTTTTGCTTCTTCACATGAGTCGTTCTATCCTTGCAATGCCATTTTATTTTTTTTCTTGCTGTTTGAATAAAATACCAAGATCTGAAATTCTTAAATGAGAGAGAGTCTTCACATAGTTACATAATTATTTAACTACTTATTGATCTTCACTTATATCTTTTTGGAGTAGTTTGTCATTTACTCGTGTGCTTCACTTATATCCTATGAGTAAATGGTTGAATGAGTTGAATGTCATAAATCTGAAATTATATATATCTCATTTGCTTATCCCATGGGGAGTAATGACTTCATATCTAAGAAGTAGAGATTGTAAATTTATTGAAGGTTAGCAAGCATTGTATTGGTCATTTGAACAATTCATGAAAAAATATTGAAGGAAGAGAGATTTCACATATAAATATACTATCTTAGACATCTTTTATAATTGTGAGCACTCATTAAGTATGACATGCTAAAGAGTTGATGTTGGACAAGGAAGACAACGTAATGGGTTATGTTTTCTCACATCTCAGTTAAAGTATATTGCCATGGATCATTCAAACATGTTGAGCTTGCCTTTCCCCCTCATGCTAGCCAAAATTCCTTGCACCAAGTATAGATACTACTTGTGCTTCCAAATATCCTTAAACCCGGTTTTTCCCATGAGTGTCCACCATACCTACCTCTATGCGGTATATATCTGCCGTTCCAAGTAAATTTGCACGTGCCAAACTCTAAACCTTCAAATAATAATCTGTTTTGTATGCCCGAATCGCTCATGTAGCGACTAGGGGCTGTCAGTATCTTCCATGCTAGGTGGGTTATTCTCAAGATGAGTGGACTCTGCTCATCATTCATGAGAAAAATGGCTGGTAACCAGGATGCCTAGTCCCATGATCAAAAAGATCAAAATCAAATCAAAAATAATTTCAAACAAAACTCCCCCAGGACTGTTGTTGGTATGGACGGTACCCCGTTGTTTCGGATGTCCGTGGAGTGTGACTTTTGGTGGAGGGGGAGTAAAATCTTTACCATTCTATTTGGGAACCGCCTATAATGTATGTAGTATGGAAGATATTGGGAACTCTTGGTTGTTATGTTGACAATGAGATCATACCTCTCAAAATTATTTATCTCTATTTCAAAATCGAGCTCTGGCACCTCTGCAAATCCCTGCTTCCCTCTATGAAGGGCCTATCTTTTACTTTTATGCAAGAGTCAAGGTGATCTTCACCTTTCCCTTTTTCATTTTATCCTTTGGCAAGCACCTCGTGTTGGAAAGATCCTGATATATATATCGAATTGGATGTAAGTTAGCATGAACTATTATTGTTGACATCACCCAAAGGTGAATACGTTGGGAGGCGAAATTATAAGCCCCTATCATTCCTTGTGTCTGATTAAAACTCCATAACCATAAGTATTGCATGAGTGTTAGCAATTTTAGAAGACTATATGATAGTTGAGTATGTGGAGTTTGCCAAATCAAAGCTCTGACATAGACCCTTCCTGAAAATAAGATGAATTGTAATTGTTTGATGACTAAGAATGAAGTTTGCTAGTTTTCAAGAAAGTTTATGGTCTATGCTTTAACATGTGAATAGCTTGTTACTTGATCGTGAGAAGTTTTATGAGATGAACTACTGTTATGACATATAAACAAGCTAGAAAAGGTGATTGAAATTATCATTGATCAAACTTGTGCACCTGCTAGCATTCACACTTCATAAATTCTTTCTTTTATCATTTACCTACTGGAGGACGAGCAGGAATTAAGCTTGGGGATGTTGATACGTCTCCAACGTATCTATAATTTATGAAGCATTCATGCTATTATGTTATCTGTTTTGAATGATTATGGGCTTTACTATACACTTTTATATTATTTTTGGGAGTAACCTATTAATGGGAGGCCCAACCCATATTGATGTTTTCTTGCCTATTTTAGTGTTTCGAAGACAAGGAATAGCAAATGGAGTCCAAACGGAATGAAACCTTCGGGAGCATTATTTTTGGAACGGATGTGATCCAGGAGACTTGGAGTTGAAGTCAAGGAAGCTTTGAGGTGGCCACGAGGGTGGGGGGCGTGCCGCCCCCCTACTGGGTGCGCCCCCCTGTCTCATGGGCCCCTCGAGCGTCCCCCGACCGACTTCTTTCACCTATACAAGTCCATATACCCTAAAACCTTTGAAGACGAAGATAGATCGGGAGTTCTGCCGCTGCAAGCCTCTGTAGCCACCAAAAACCAATCGTGACCCTTTTCTGGCACCCTGCCGGAGGGGGGATCCCTCACCGGTGTCCATCTTCATCATCCTGGCGCTCTCCATGACGAGGAGGGAGTAGTTCACCCTCGGTGTTGAGGGTATGTACCAGTAGCTATGTGTTTGATCTCTCTCTCTCTCTCTCTCTTGTGTTCTCTCTATGGCACGATCTTCATGTATCGCGAGCTTTGCTATTATAGTTGGATCTTATGATGTTTCTCCCCCTCTGCTCTCTTGTAATGGATTGAGTTTTCCCTTTGAAGTTATCTTATCGGATTGAGTCTTTAAGGATTTCAGAACACTTGATGTATGTCTTGCCGTGCTTATCTGTGGTGACAATGGGATATTCACGTGATCCACTTGATGTATGTTTTGGTGATCAACTTGCGGGTTCCGCCCATGAACCTATGCATAGGGGTTGGCACACGTTTTCCTCTTGACTCTCCGGTAGAAACTTTGGGGCACTCTTTGAAGTACTTTGTGTTGGTTGAATAGATGAATCTGGGATTGTGTGATGCATATCGTATAATCATACCCACGGATACTTGAGGTGACAATGGAGTATCTAGGTGACATTAGGGTTTTGGTTGATTTGTGTCTTATGGTGTTATTCTAGTATGAACTCTATATAGATCGAACGGAAAGAATAGCTTCATGTTATTTTACTATGGAATCTTGAATAGATAGATCAGAAAGGATAACTTTGAGGTGGTTTCGTACCCTACCATAATCTCTTCGTTTGTTCTCCTCTATTAGTGGCTTTGGAGTGACTCTTTGTTGCATGTTGAGGGATAGTTATGTGATCCAATTTTGTTATTATTGTTGAGAAAACTTGCACTAGTGAAAGTATGAACCTTAGGCCTTGTTTCCTACCATTGCAATATAGTTTACGCTCACTTTTATTACTTGTTACGTTGCTGTTTTTATAATTTCAGATTACAAATACCTTTATCTACCATCCATATTGCACTTGTATCACCATATCTTCGCTGAACTAGTATACCTATACAATTTACCAATGTATTGGGTGTGTTGGGGACACAAGAGACTCTTTGTTATTTGGTTGCAGGGTTGCTTGAGAGAGACCATCTTCATCCTACGGCTCCCACAGATTGATAAAATTAGGTCATCCACTTGAGGGAAATTTGCTACTGTCCTACAAACCTCCGCACTTGGAGGCCCAACAACGTCTACAAGAAGAAGGTTGTGTAGTAGACATCATTAACTTGTATATTAAGGAAAGTGTAGTTCTGTCACCGAGCCAGACACGTTGTGTATTAGTCGGTCGAGACTTTGTAAGGCATCGGGCATCAGCCTGTGTATATAAAGGGGTGACCCGGTGGCGGTTTTGGGAAATAAAGAAGAGATCGAGAACTAGGTCAAGCGTATTCGCTCCCTGGTAATCGAAGCCCAAGCAATACAACCCTAAACTGGAGTAGGCCTTTACCTCCACCGTGGGGGGCCGAACCAGTATAAACTCTCTGTGTCCCTTGTCCCATTTAACCCCTTCAAGCTAACTATGTTGTGATGGCTCCACACCTAAGTCCTCATGCAAGGGCATATGCCATGACAATTCCACAACAATGTTGGTGATGTGATCCGCGCAGGGTTTCGCCTAAGCACAATGACAATATGACCGGAGGAGTAAACGGTGGAGGGGGCACCGCACGCGTCTAAGAAACAATTGATGTGTCTCCAAGGCCCCCGCCCTCATATATAAAGGAGGGAGGGAGAGGGGCCGGCCTAGGCGCGCCCCAAGTGGGGGGGGAGTCCTACTAGGACTCCCACTAGGATTCAGCCCCCTTTTCCTTTTTCGGAGGAGGAAAGGGGGAAGGGGTAGGAGAGGGAGAAGGAAAGGGGGGGATGGTGCCCCCTTCCCTCTTCCAATTTGGCCTCCTCCCTTGTGGGGGGTGCACCAGCCCTTGTGGGCTGGTTAGCCTCCCTCCTATGGCCCATATGGCCCATATCTTTCCTCGGGGGGTTCCGGTAACCCCTCCGGTACTCCGGTATGTACCCGATACACTTCGGAACCCTTCCAGTGTCTGAATACTACCTTCCAATATATCAATCTTTACCTCTCGACCATTTCGAGACTCCTCGTCATGTCCGTGATCTCATCCGGGACTCCGAACAACCTTGGGTCACCAAAACACATAACTCATATAATACATATCATCATCGAACGTTAAGCGTGCGGACCCTACGGGTTTGAGAACTATGTAGACATGACCGAGACACCTCTCTGGTCAATAACCAATAGTATAACCTGGATGCTCATATTGGTTCCCACATATTCTACGAAGATCTTTATCGATCGAACCAACATGTCAACATATGCTATTCCCTTTGTCATCAGTATGTTACTTACCCGAGATTTGATCGTCGGTATCTTTATACCTAGGTCAATCTTTTTACTGGCAAGTCTCTTTACTCATTCCTTAGTGCATCATCCCGCAACTAACTCATTAGCCACATTGCTTGCAAGGCTTCATATGATGTGCATTACCGAGAGGGCCCAGAGATACATCTCCGATACTCGGAGTGACAAATCCTAATCTTGATCTATGCAAACCCAACAAACACCTTCGAAGATACCTGTAGAGCATATTTATAATCACCCAGTTATGTTGTGACGTTTGATAGCACACAAGGCATTCCTCCAGTATCGGGAGTTGCATAACGTCATAGTCGGAGGAATATGTATTTGACATGAAGAAAGCAGTGGCAATAAAACTTAACGATCATTATGCTAAGCTAATGGATGGGTCTTGTCCATCACATCATTCTCCTAATGATGTGATCACGTTCATCAAATGACAACACATGTCTATGGCTAGGAAACTTAACCATCTTTGATTAACGAGCTAGTAAGTAGAGGCATACTAGGGACACGGTGTTTTGTCTATGTATCCACACATGTATCAAGTTTCCGGTTAATACAATTCTAGCATGAATAATAAACATTTATCATGATATAAGGAAATATAAAATAAAAACTTTATTATTGCCTCTAGGGCATATTTCCTTCAGTGTCCCACTTGAAATAGAGTCAATAATCTAGTTCACATCTCCATGTAATTTAACACCAATAGTTCACATCTGTATGTGATTAACACCCATAGTTCACATCGCCATGTGACCAACAACCAAAGGGTTTACTAGAGTCAATAATCTAGTTCACATCGCTATGTGATTAACACCGAAAGGGTACTAAGGTGTGATCATGTTTTGCTTGTGAGATAAGTTTAGTCAACGGGTCTACCATATTTAGAGCCGTATGTATTTTGCAAATTTTCTATGTCTACAGTGCTCAACATGGAGCTACTCTAGCTAATTGCTCCCACTTTCAATATTTATCCAGATTGACTTTAGAGTCATCCGGATGGGTGTAAAAGCTTGCATCGACGTAACTCTTTATGATGAACTCTTTATCACCTCCATAACCGAGAAATATTTCCTCAGTCCTCTTAGGTAACTAAGCATAACTATGATTGTTGTCTAGTGATCCACTCCTAGATCACTATCATACCCCCTTGCCAAACTTATGATAAGGTACACAATAGGTCTGGTACATAGCGAAGCAAACTTTATAGAACCTATGGCTGAGGCATAGGGAATGACTTTCATTCTCTTTCTATTTTCCTATGTGGTCGGGTTTTGAGTCTCACTCAACTTTACACCTTGTAATACAGGCAAGAACTCTTTCTTTGACTGATCCATTTTGAACTCTTTCAAAATCTTGTCAAGGTATGTACTCATTGAAAAATCTTATCAAGCATCTTGATCTATCTCTATATATCTTGATGCCCAATACGTAACTAGCTTACAGAGGTCTTTCTTTGAAAAACTCCTTTCAAACTCTCCTTTATGCTTTCAAGAAAATTCTACATCATTTCCGATCAACAATATGTCATTCACATGTACTTATCAGAAAGGCTGTAGTGCTCCCACTCACTTTCTTGTAAATACAGGCTTCACGGCAAATGTGTATAAAACTATATGCTTTGATCAACTCATGAAAGTTTATATTCCAACTCCGAGATGCTTGCACCAGTCCATAGATGGATCGTTGGAGCTTGCACACCTTATTAGCACCTTTAGGATCGACAAAACCTTCTGGTTGCATCATATACAACTCTCCTTAGAGATATCCATTTAAGGAATGCAATTTTGACATCCATTTTCCACATTTCATAAAATATGGCAATTGCTAACATGATTCGGACGAACTTAAGCATCGATACGGTTGAGAAAATCTCATTGTGGTCAACACCTTGAACTTGTCAAAAACCTTTTTGCGACTAGTCGAGCTTTGTAGATAGTAACACTACCATCAGCATTTGAAGATCCATTTATTCTCAATGGCTTGCCGATCATCGGGCAATTCCACCAAAGTCCACACTTTGTTCTCATAAATGGATCCTATCTTAGATTTCATGGCCTCAATCCATCTATCAGAATCTGGGCTCATCATAACTTCTTCATAGTTCGTAGGTTCGTCATGGTCAAGTAACATGACTTCCAGAATAGGATTACTGTACCACTCTGGTGCAGATCATGCTCTGGTTGACCTACGAGGTTCCATAGCAACTTGATCTGAAGTTTTATGATCATTATCATTAGCTTCCTCTCCAGTTGGTGTAGGAATCACGGGAACGGATTTCTCGGATGAGCTACTTTCCAAATTGAGAGAAGGTACAACTACCTCATCAAGTTCTACTTTCCTCCCACTCACTTATATCGAGAAAAACTCCTCTAGAAAGGTTCCTGTCGGTGTCAAAACCGGCGGATCTCGGGTAGGGGGTCCCGAACTATGCGTCTAGGCGGATGGTAACATGAGACAAGGGACACGATGTTTTTACCCAGGTTCGGGCCCTCTCGATGGAGGTAAAACCCCACTCCTACTTGATGAATATTGATGATATGGGTAGTACAAGAGTAGATCTACCACGAGATCAGAGAGGCTAAACCTTAGAAGCTAGCCTATGGTATGATTGATGTTCGTCCTACGGACTAAAACCCTCCGGTTTATATAGACACCAGAGAGGGCTAGGGTTACACAGAGCCGGTTACAATGGGAGGAGATCTACATATCGTATTGCCAAGATTGCCTTCCACAGCAAGGAAAGTCCTATCCGAACACGGGACGAAGTCTTCAATCTTGTATCTTCATAGTCCGGGAGTCCGGCCAAAGGTCGTAGTCCGGCCATCCGGGGACCCCCTAATCCAGGACTCCCTCAGTAGCCTCTGAACCAGGCTTCAATGATGACGAGTCCAGCACGCAAATTGTCTTCGGCATTGCAAGGCGGGTTCCTCCTCCGAATACTTCATAGAAGATGTTGAACACAAGGATAGTGTCCGGCTCTGCAAAATAAGTTCCACATACCACCGTAGAGAGAATAATATTTACACAAATCTAATCTGCTGACGTATTCAGTAGTGTGACATCACGCCATGGCCAAGCCTTTATTCGAATCGTTTTACAGTCCCACCTCAGCGTGTTTAGCGAGGCGGTTTCCTTGGCACGTCTTGTCAAAGCAGATAAGCAATACGGGCGTGGGTAACCCAACCGTGCCATTAATCATGGCGCTTGGGAGATAAGCAAGTTTTACTAGGCTGGTGGGGGCACATAATTTTGGCCGCCCATATAAGGGGATAAGGATCCGCCCTTTCAATCTACGCCTTCTTCCTCCTTTGCTTATCCATTTCCGTGCACTCAAGCTCCAGCGCCCAAGTCCGCATTTCCCACCTCAACCTTCTCCAATCATGTCCGGAGCGGGAGGCAGGTGGATGGCCTCCTCCGTTACGGAGGGGCAAATCAAGAAGTTGAGGAAGGCTGGATACTTGTCTAACGACATCGTGCACCGGCTCCCAAATGAGGGGCAACTCATCCCCACCCCCAGGCCCCATGAGAGGGTGGTGTTTCTCCCCCATTTCCTCCGCGGACTGGGCTTTCCTCTTCACCCATTTGTCCGGGGGCTCATGTTCTACTATGGCCTGGATTTCCACGATCTGGCCCCGAACTTTATCCTCAACATTTCGACGTTTATCGTCGTGTGTGAGGTCTTCCTCCGCATCAAACCCCACTTCGGCTTATGGCTAAAGACCTTCAGCGTTAAGCCGAAGGTCGTGGGCGGCCGGCACGCAGAGTGCGGAGGTGCCATGGTGGGCAAGATGGCCAACGTCACATGGCTCAAGGGCGCCTTCGTGGAAACCATCAAAGGGTGGCAATCGGGGTGGTTCTACATCACCGAGCCGCGTGACCCTGAATGGGCAGCGGCCCTCGAATTCCAATCTAGCATCCCCACATGACTCACATCCTAGAAAGAGATGGGCCTGTTGTGGGGTAATCCGGAAGAGGTGACCGGACTCCAAACCTGCGTCCAAGACCTGGTGAAGAAGGTTAAACTTGTCAACATAGTCCAGGCCATGCTCTTCCGTAGGATCCTCCTGTGTCAACGACGGGCCTTCAACTTGTGGGAGTTCGACCCGGCC